>NW_004567120.1:18374124-18392998 GCF_000260355.1 Condylura cristata | reverse complement strand
GAACCATATAGAATTCCATATGAATTAGCGGCTCTGCATTTCTATTTCTGAGAGAAAAAAAAACCAATATTGTTGTGATTTTGAAAAGAATTGTATTGGATGTGAATAACACTTTGCAGGCATTGCCATCTTAACATTATTAAGTCTACCAACACATGAACTCATGATGCCTTTCCATTTATTTAGGTCTTCTTTAATTTCTTTCAGCAATGTTTTGTAGTTTTCATTGTACAAGTCTCTTGGTTAAAATTTTTTAATTCTTTTTTTAAAGATTTTTATTTACTTATGCATACAGAAATGGGGTACAAGCCAGAGGTGCAGGTGTAGTGAGACAGAGTGGGGAGCAGAACAGGCAGTCTGACAAAGTGCACTGCTGAAGGGAGCAGCGGACAGGCCAGGAGAGGTCTGCCGTGCCATGTGGGTCACCTTGGGGGCCAGAGATGGAATGCACTGACGGCTGCAGCCAGCTTGCAGTGCTGCGTCCTTACCCATTGCGCCACCAGGGAGGGCCTGTCTCTTGGTTAAATTTATTCATTTTTATCCCTTCTGATGCTATTGTAAATGAGATTCTTTTTCTAAATTCATTTTCATATTGTTCATTGAAAAAAAAAAAAAAACTACCTGTATAGACCAGCTAGTGTGAATGCAATGCCATACTTTATGTCCTTTCTAACACCTAGTCATTCTCCAACAAATAACTAGCAATTCACAGCACTACCAGGGCAGAAGGTGATTGTCTAGCTTGATACCATTCTCAACTGTCCCATTCTTTGGGCTAACTACAAGAGGTTAAACCTGAAGTCTAATTCCGTAGGCAAAATTTATCCAGCTGTCATGTCAGGAGGCAAGTGACATGTGTCAGCCTTGTTAGACTGTGCTCATCTAAGGCAACCTAATCAGTCCTTGGAATTTCTTGGGTGTTCGCAAAAGTTCAGCTCTCATTTCTCCACCATGATTGTCTTGATAGCCAGTCTCATCAGACAAGAGTGTAACTGTATCTTGACTTTCTGTATCCTTCATGAGTTCATATGTCGGTAGACTTAATAATGTTAAGATGGCAACATGCCTCCAAAGTGGTGTTCACATTCAATACAATTCTTTTCAAAATCTCAACAATATTTTTTTTTTCAGAAATGAAAAAGCAGAGCCTCTAACTCATACGGAATTCTACATGGTTCCAACTAGCCAATAAAAACCTTGAAAATAAGAATAAATTTGGAGGACTTACAATTCCAACCAGGCTCATCAAACAAGAGTGTATCTGTATCCTGACTTTCTGATCCACCCTCATTAACCTGTCTACTGTTGTCACCTACCGTCCACATACAGATAAAACCTCTTCACATTGCAGTGAGGACCTTCGGCTCTGAGAAAGACTTATTGACCTCTATTCCTACACTTATTTCTCTGAGAAACTTCTGGAGTCAGACATGTTTGACCAACAAGGTCACCTGACTGGTGTGCTGAGACCTCTGCAATCTGCAACATAACAGATGGGTCCATGGAACCCCCCTTACCCTGTAGTAGATAACTTATTTGACTTTATTTTTAGATCAAAATGACCACTAACTGTACCTCCAAGTTGTTCTTAATTGGGGGTGAGGAGTGGTTTCTCCTCAGTTATGGCCAGTTCACAGCCTAATTCTACCAAACTGATTGGATATGGCACAAATGACATTTTGGAGCAGAGTTTCTTAACTGAATTACTATCAACATTAGAGTCAGAAAATTCTTTGCTGAAGGGAGCTGTCCTGGCTATAATAAAATGCATGCCAGCATCTCCAGCCTCTACCTATCAACTGCCAGTAGCACTTCTCTCCCCTTGCCCCACTTATGACAAAACAAAAATGCCTCCAGACATTCCCAAATGTGCCCCAGAGGCAAGCTTACTCCTGATTAAGAACTATGATGTTAAAGGAATACCCCTCCTACTAAAACACTACAGATCTACTCAGCACAAAAGCGATGTGGTCAAATCACTCTGGCTCATGATCCCAAACATCCTGTTTCTTAGCAACCAAAGTTTCTACTGCTACTATCCTACACTCACTGGGGCCAGATGATCCTTGTAGGAACTCAGGGCTGCTCCAAAATGCCTCTATCTTGCAAAACTTTAGTAGAAGGAGAATGCCAACAAATACCAAACTAGAAGGAAGGACATCTGAATGAACCACACCATGTGATGCTCTTCCAGTCACTACTCTCTTCCTCTATATCTTAGCATCTGGAGGAGTAGCCTTTGGGGCTGAGATGACAGAGGCCAGGAAGTCTCCCAGCTCAAGCAGACCTCCTCTATGCATAACTAACCAGCATGCTAGCATGGCTGAGCAACTTGACGTGAAAAGCATGAGTTGATTATGCAAGTGGTGCTGGATTTCAGGAGCTCTAGGAATTGGCACACAGAACTGGCAAAGTCCTCAGACACAACCCCAGAAGCTGAATGGTGTCCCTTGCGCTGTGCAACACACAGCATGCTAGCAATTTGCAGATACATGTTCTAATCCTGGATCTTCCTCCAGGAAATTCCGTAAGCAATGATTGCTTGTTCCACCTGGATCAGAAGCTTTTAAAGCATGTGTAGCATTCCTCACACTTCAATCACTTTAACAGCTCCCAGAATGCTTGCCAGAAATCCTGGTATGGGTTTGAATGCATGCCAATTCTCCCAGGTTTTACCCTGCCTTTCACCTGCGTCAAATCTCACACAATGGCCTTCCCTGGTCCTACCTACAGCCTTTTCCTTTGCTCATCCTACTGCAGTTGAAATGATCTCCTTTCTGTTCTGCAATATACCAAAACCTTTCCTTGCTCCCAGGTCTTTGCCTTCTGTCATCTGATCTTTCCCCACACTGCACTTCTAACGCCTATTCAGCCTTGAGTTCTATGCTTTCAGATAATTTCCTTAGAGAGACTATCCCTCACCCTGCAGTTTAAATCACTGGTCTTTCCTGTATCCAACTTCACTCCTCACTCTCAGCACCTTGTATTGCCCCATGACATTAAAATATAGTCCTTACCTTTTCTTGTTGGCTTGTTAATTTCCTGTCTCTTTCACTAGCCTGTACTCCATGGAGGATGGCATCATGTCTCCTTTTGTTTATCATTGTGTTGTCTCCTCAGTTCCTACCACAGTGCTTGGCACATGGCATGCTCTCCAAAAATATTTTTCAAATAAATGAATGTGTACAGTTGAAAGTGTCTTCCTATGAAACGTTGATTAAATTTGGTTGAACATTTAATTTTAAAAAGATCAGCTGTCAATCTGTTGTTAATTTGATTCAAACACCTTTTCCATGGCTAATTTGATATAAGACGGTTAAACTTTTTGATGAAACATAAATTGGATCATGTCATTACCTTGCTTTAAATCCTTCAATAGCTTGCGTGGCCTACAGGAAAACGTCCAAACACGTTAGCGGGGTTGAAAAGGCCTTCTGTGACAGTGGTTTTCAAATATTTTCAACTGTTTGAAAAATGCGTTTTGACTGGGCTGAAGATAAAATCCATTTTATATTGCAACTCAGTACTCACCTATATACATATTATATTTAAAAAAAAAAAAACAAAATATTCGCACAGTATTCTTACTCAGGCAGCACATTCTATTTTTTATTCTATTACAGTCCTTAACAAAATAAAATGTTGGTGAAGACTCACCAAACTGGTTTCACCACAGAGTAAGGGGCTGAAAGTTGCCTTTGGCAGAACACTGCCCTGTAATCTGACCTCTGCCTCCAGACCCTTAAACCATGCTGAACACGCAGATCTCTAGTGGGCAAAGTCATCTTATTTATATTTGTATTGCTCCCATTGACTGCAGAATGCTGATTTGTTTTTCAACACTGAAGTTGCCTAACAGCCCCAAGAAGTGATCATCCGTCCCTCCTGTGGGGTCAGCTCCACTCCGTTCTTCAGATCCCCACACCAGTGTCCATTAGCAGAGTCCTTGGCGGAATGTGTGATACATTACTTTCATAGTTCCTCTTCAGCATCAGTGTGACAAAGGACACATACACTGAAGAACAGAAGGTTCTCAGTCCTTTTTTTTTTTTTAAGATTTATTTATTCATACAGAACTGGAGTACAGGCCAGAGATGTGGAGGGTGAGAGGATTCACCGGAGACAGTGGGGAGCAGAACAGGCAGATCGACGAAGTACACTGCTGAGGGGAGCAGTGATCGGGTCAGGAGAGGTCTGCCGTGCCATGTGGTCACCTCCAGGGCAGGCGGGGATCGAGCTCATGCGGAAGTGGCTTTAGCTTCTTAATGCTGTGCTTTACCCGCTGAGCCACCAGGGAGGGCCCTCTTGGTCCTTTCTTGGGTCGCAAAGGCACTCAGTGGTTCTTGGGGATCATCTGACTCCATTTTTAGCCCTCACTGGTAAAAAGGACAGATATGGTTTGGTTTCCACTGCAAGGACTTAATGAGTTGCCATACATTACTGGAACAGGGAGTGAGTTTCTATACATTTGTTTCCACATTACAACTTTACTGTTGGGTCTCGTATCCTTCCCCAAATGGTTAAGGACCAGAGAGAGGATGTGACAACCCATCTGATGGTGTTCCAGGGGCTTAGGTTGGATGTCACAGTGGATTCGAGTTTTCCAGGTCAGTACCATTTTGCCTTTACACATGAATTCTCCGTTTTGTTTCCATTTTTTTCCTTAGCAAGTAAAGTTGGTTTCCTTGGCTTGACTTACACCTCAGACATCTGAATTCCCTGTTTTGGTGTCTTTTTTTCTTTTCCTGGCTGTTTCAGGGTCAGGGAGGGAAGTGTCTTCTCCTCTTCATGACTCCAACTCTTTCTCTGATGCTCCTGAATAACACTTTTAGGCTGGACTTAGCTTTGCCTCTGAGAGAGACAGTTCATAGTTAAGGAAATGGCTAATCTTTGTCCTTGTCCTCAAGAAGCAAGTAGTGTAGAGACCATGTTGAGCAGCAAGAGCTATGCCAAGTACAACTTCAAAGCTTTTGGCGATTGGGTTGACCTAATTCAAAAATCCTTGTCATCCCTTGCTACTAGGCTTCTGGACTTGCAGTTACCTGAGTGCACCTTTTTATTGTGAACTCTGTGCACAAGTCACTCAGGAGATAGTCTACTCAGATCACAGCATACACGTGACCAGGCACTTTCCCAGAGGTGTCCTTGAAACAGGGATGGTGAGTCCTCACAGCACTTTCCTTTCTAAGGTAGTTTAGCTTGTGGGTAACCATAGACCTATGCTCTCAGATTATTTAAAGTATTGTAAATCTACGAATGAGGGTCTCTAAGTATCCTAACAGATCCTTTTACTCTGTGTGAAAAAGAAGAGACTTGCATTTAGAATGTGTTGGGATGTTTAGAGTATCAAAGCAGTAATAACAGAAGAGTATGCCCTTTTAAACTCATCCCAAGGTTTCAGGTCAACTTAGGGGGTTGGATATTCATTTTTCTGATACTTATGGGGAAAGGGGAGGATGCATATGATCCATCTAAATCAGGGAGAAAACTACTGAAATGGAAAATTTCAGTCATTTTAGAAGAAGGAACTAAGTTATTTATTGCTTCCCTTTGGTATATTCAGCACCCAATGCCATCTCTACACTCATTTCTTCCAAGAAATCTATTTGTATGTGCTAAGACTGGTCTCCTACGAGACTGTGGATTTAGGCAGTTCTGGAGTGACAACAGAAAGGCTCCAAATACATGGGGACAACATGGCATAATTGTCATATCCTTGGTGAGATCTCACATTATAGTAACTTCTATCTTTGTTTCAATGACTCTCAAATTTGGATCTGAAACCTGGACCTTTCCTGTCAACACCCGACTTATATCGTCAGCTGTTTCCTGGACATCTTACTTGAATATTTAACAAACTAACCTGTCCAAAATTGAATTTCTATCCCAGAGTGCTTCCCAATATCAATTAATGGCAATTTCACTGTTCATGCTCACGTACAAAGCTTAAGAAAAAAAAAAAAAAGCTTGCATTCATCCTTGACTTCACTCCTGTATTTTCCCATATCTAGCAGGTCAGCAAACTGTCTACTTTGTTTTCAAAATAAATCCTCAATCCAGTTACTTCTTGCCACCTATTTTCACCATGGTCCAAGTATCCACCATCTTTTTAAAAAACTAAAAAACTGATTTATTAAGATAAAATCCATAAACCATAAATTTAACCACATACAGTATAGGATTGAATGTTTTGTAACCATCACCAACATCAATTTTAGAACATTTCATCAACACCAAGAGAAATCCTGTACCTTGTAGCTTTAACTGACCTACCTGTCCATCCCCCTAATCATCAGTCTTAAACAATCACTAATATACATTTTGTCTCTGCATATTTGCCTATTCAAGGCTTTTCACAGTGCAGTGTACCCATGTGGTCCTTTATGATTGGTTTATTTTACTTAGTAAAATGTTTTCATGGTTCATCTATGTTGTAGCATGTACAAGTCCTTAAAATTCTATTTATGTCTGAGTAATATCCCATTGTATGGATATTCCACATTTTGTGTTTGCATCCACCAGTAAATGGAAATGGTGCTTATTTCCACTTTTGAGCTACTTGAATAGTAGTACTATAAGCATTCATCACAAATACCAGACACACACACCAAAACGCATTAAAATAAAGCTGCTGAGAATCAATAACAAGGACAAAATATTTTAAAAAGTCAGTGTACTTTTCAGTAGAATCATTACAAGCACAAAGGGACTGGAATGAGATATTTAACGCACTTTTAAAAAGACTTCCAGTTAAGAACCTTACCCAACCAGATAAACATTCAGATTAACATTCAACACAGAAGGAAGAGTAAGGAGCGTCACTAAAAAGTCAAAGCTTAGAGAAGTTATCAACAGCAATCCGCATGTGAAAGAGATGCTAACGGTGCACAGATATGGACACATAAATCATTTAACATGGAGGACAAGGATGAGGAAAGGAACAATGTGGCCCACCAGAAATGACTGGACCCGAGACCATCCAGTGGGGCACAAACATGGCGCATCATATATTAACTTCAATAGAGCACTCAAATAAAAAATTCTAGAAGTCACACAACTCAATAGAAATGGAACTTAAATAAATAATAACTAAGTCTTCAAAATATAAAAATGGCAAAACCAAAGAACATACCCAAAAGCCCAAAAGCCAAAGAATCCCCAAACCATATTTTGCCTGTTTGACTTTTATTGCTCTCTTTAGTAAACATTCAACAATTGTTCTTCCCACTTTTACTTACACAACCCTTCACTTTACTCTTATACAGAAGCCAGGATGATTCCTTTATAATATAATTCAGATGTCACTCCCAATCTCTTGTAGACAGGTAGCGTCTAGAAGTTTTATAGCACGTGGTCTCTCAATTCCCTCCCCGTCTTCATCCCCTACTACTGCCCTGAATCCATGCTGTTGCAGTCACAACGACCATGTCCCCATTTCAGAAACTCTTGCATCTCAGAGTATGGCGTTTGCTGAGTGCTTACCCTTAAATGCTCTTCCCTGAGATATCTGCACAGCTTCCCAGTTACTTCTTTCTGGCGGTTGCTTAAATATCACTTTCTCAATGAGACCTTCCTGGCCACCTTATCTCTTCAGCCCTAAACATGTCCTATCACCACTTGTCTGATCCATTTTTTCCCTGTGGCACTTACAGTTTCCTTACATACAGAGATATGTTATTTGTTTAATTTACTATCTGTCTTCTACACTAGAGTGAAATTTCTATGAGAACAGGATGATGGATGTTTTGCTCATGTTCACTACTGCAAAATCCAAAACCTAAGTCATATCTGTCTCATAATAGGGATTCAACCAGTTACATGAAATAATTGAGTGAATGAATGGGTGAGATTATGAACTTTGGAGTCAGACAAACCTGCTGTCATCTCAAACCTTAGCTCTGCCATTTATTACTTGTGTGACCTTGGGCAAGTTTCCCTGCACCTCAATTTCTTGCATGACTCATGGGGATGATGTAAGAATTTTAATGTGATAATCTTAAAAAGCTCTCAGTTGAATTCTTGGTGTATAGTATAAGTAGCTAATCAAGCTAATAAATACTTTCCAAAATGTCTATTTGGAAATACAGGGATAAATTCCTAACATGTGTCCTGGTGGAGGCGGGACATGGGGTCCTGAAATGTAAAATGGCAAGATGCCTGAACCAGCACAGGGATCACAGATTCTGGGGGTTATAAGGTATCATGTGGAGTTCTCTTCCACTTCCCCAGCTTAACTAACCCTCTGAGTGTTCTCTGTTAGGAGGGATGAGGCTTTTCCTACCTCAGCTCCCTTCAGTGCCTGCTCACCCCTGCATACCCTGGCCTGACTCACCTGTGATTCACAGAGACAGGCACCTCCACGATTGCCATAGTGACAACTGTGTCACAAGAGAATCTTGAGAGGGATCTTCCCAGAAATGATGTGAGTCTAACTTTGCTGAAACCTTACCAGGAGGCAGCAGAGCTGACTTCTATACCCTGCAGCAAGGAGTGATGGCTCAGAATGATTATGATGTGACATTTAAGGAATGGGAGGTGGGAGTAGTGACACCCCGGCACAGAGGCTCTCATATTGGGGGGAGCCTGCAACCGCATTGCATAAAAGTCTTGTTAAAAATGCAAATGATTGAAATTCATCCTAGAGTTTCTCAGTAGGCCTGTGCTAAGGCTCAGGAATTGTATTTCTCATAGGCTCCTAGGTGATACGATGCTTCTGGGGAGTGGTTGATGGGGCACCACTGCTCTATTCATCTTGGAGTCCAAGAATCTGATTCAGTAGGCTCAGAGCCCAGGTTAAGAGTGTCCATATTAAGCAAGCACTTAGGTCACTTTAATGCATGTTTCCATGCTTTGTCCCGCTTGGGTGCTGATGTCCTATCCCTGGAAACACTAGTTTACAGCATTGTGGGCTGGGCCCCAAGAAGCCATGAATTGAGCTAACTGGACCCATGCGACAGTTCTTACCTGCCCTTCATGTAGCTCAGCTGAGAGGCAAAAACACAGAAGGGATGTCCACATAAGTTAGCCAGAGCTTGCACAGAAAGGTCTTTGAGAGAACTACTTTTGGCAACAGGGACCCTTGTGAGGGAGGAGCAGACTGATGCAGAGTAGAAAGGAGCTGTAGGGCTAAGTAAGGTTTGAGGGGAGACTGACTTTGGGCTGTGTGGGTAAGCTGCTGTGGTAGCAGTATGTTCAGAGTGTTGTGACCCCTCCCACCCTACTCAGAAGGAGCTGTCGCCCCAGAGTGACCAGGCAGCGTGTCTCCGTCCAAAGCCGCCCTTTGGACAATTGCTTGTGGAGCTTTCTAAGAGGTAGGGCTGAATGGAACCTCAGAGGTCATGCAGTTAACCTCCTGCTGGGATGTCAGGGAAGTGCACATTGTATCCCAGAGAGAGAGAGGAAGTCTTGGGAGTAAGAGAAGCTCAGGGCTGTGTCCGGAAAGGGATCTTGTACTTAACCGAATAACAGCTGCCAGGAACTGTGCTAAGCATTGTATGTGCATTATCTCATGTAATATCACAACGATCTCCTGAACTAAGCTCTATTATTATCCCCTCTACACCTTTCCCTGCACCCTGAGACCTAGCGGGGCTCTCCTGAGTGCCTATGTGCACTTGAGTAGAGGTTACCACAAGGACATGAGCCAGATGAAGCTAAAGCCAAGCAAACACTATCAGCCCCGTGATTGGTCAGAGCAGTCAATTCTAACCACCTAGCAACTGCATGTGAGGGGGAGGATTGGCAGCTATTTCATGACAGGGGCCTGGGGAAGAAAGGAGACAAAATGGCTGCCCACTGGCAACTGCACATGCGCAGTAAAGGGATGTGGGGGAGGGGACAATTCCATCCATGGAAGACGCAGGGAAAAGGCAGCCTAGCAATTAAGCCTGTGCAGTTGGGACAGGGTTATGAAACAGGGAATCCTGAGACCCAAGCAGAGGGAGGACTGACACATTTGAGAGGGAGCGGCTTTGCCACAGCTTCGGAGATACTGAAATGAGGGTGGAGCTCAAATCTGTCTGAAGTAAAAGCCCCTGCTGTTCGCATTTAAATCCAAGGGACTCACAATATATTGTACCTCGGAACAACCTGGAGAGCTACTCATTCAATGAGGTCCCTTGGCCAAATCCACAAGAGATTCTGATCCACAGTGTCCTGTGTGGGGTCCAACCAGCCCTTCTGGGACATGCTGCTGCAGCTGCTTTGAGGCCCATAATTAAAGATATGCTACCTTGGGCATTCTTGCAGATAGATAGCATTCCCATGGTACAAACAGAGCTCATTATCAACATCTGCACAAAGAAGACCCGTATCTCCCCCTGGACCCTGCGCCTTGCACCCAGATGTCGGCAGCCCTGGTCCACACCACGTTGTTGATCAGACTGTTCAGAACAGAATGTTCTGGCCCAACCCTCCAAATCATGGCCTTTCCCCTTTGACTACAAAATGATATACAGTGATCACAGATGGCCCACTATTTCTGGAATTTTGTAATTCTCACATGGTAAAAATAAATACAAGAAGTTCCAAAAAGCAAAAAAAAAAAAAAAATTAATTGTAGGAATTCTTTTCTCACCTCCCACCCCTTATTCCTAGGCATTCCCTCTAAAGGAAATCGCTATCAATAATACCTTGTGTATCTTTTCACTTTTTTCCCCTTTGTCAAGTCCTGATTTGGGGGGGGGCACTCTTCAAACCTGCCTGTTGTCCCCCAGCCAATAACGAAGAGTAAGTTGTAGGTACGTGTCAGCCCCTTTGCACATATATAATCCTCACAACAACCCTGTGAGGTTGGGTTGTAGTATTCCCGTTTTACAGATAAGGAAGCTGAGGCTCAGGATTAGTAATGTGTCCAAAGTCACACAGAAAATTCATGGCACAACTACGAGTTTCTCTGAGTCCACAGTCTACTGGTCTACACCCTGAAATCTATTGCTTCTTAGCTAATAACAAGTATCCACTGAATTCATAACTCTGTGCTAATTACTTTGCCTGCATTATTAATTTTAACTCTTATAGTAACCCATGAGCTGGATATTACTCTCATTCTCATTTTACATAAGGGAGCAGAGGCACAGAGAGGTTAAGCTACTTGTCCAGGACCACACAGCTGCTAACAACCTGGTGCGGAATGGCTTCACGGCCTGCATGCATATGTCCTCTGTAGGCAGAAGGAACACATAAATGAGTCTGAAGTGTGCATATCACACACGTGCTAAACTCACACCTACCCACCTCTGGTGTCCCCTTTCCAGAATATCTCCTGTGGCAGCCACTTTGACACCCTCTCAGTGCTGTCCTGAGCCTAGAGACTGCCTCACGTGAAGCTTTTGTGGCCAGCAGGCACACCTGCTGGTCTCCCGCGTCCAACCACAGGACCCAGCTCAAACAGTGATGCTGCCGACTGCTCTGCTCTGGCTCTAGCAGGTGTCGTTCCGACTTCCCAAGTCTTTGACAGAATTCTTGTGCAACCTCTGGACCTTAAACTTGGATTTGGGACTAAGCCTTTTTAACTTCCCACCATCTTTTTTTCTGCAGTGTAATCTGCCTTCACTGGCCCTCTAGATTTGGTGATCTAGTTCTTTTCATAGGAAGACCATTTTTCCTCGAACCTTAGAGGACCAGACCTCAATTGGTTACTTTTCCCTCTTCCAGGGTGGGCCAGCTGCATCCTCCAACTCCAGGTAGCAGGGAGTCAGGTTGCCTTCAGCTCAGGCCTGCTTCTCAGGGTCAGGGCCACCACCTGCTGCCTGGGGAAGGAGGGGAGGAAAAGGGAGGTTTCTCCTGGCAGGTGCTCTCTCTGGCAGAGAGGTCAGCTGTCGATTGGCCAGAACTGCTCCTCTGTGGGTGGTGATTCCTCAGGGTGCAGCTGCCAAGGGACAGCCTGGCCCTGCCTCTATGCCACCCTCTGGAGAAAAGAGGAAACCTCAGGGATAAAACAAACGAGTGTCTAAAGCTGCAGCTATCGCTGGCCCAACCCCAGCATTTATTCCAGACCCCAGAGCAAGAAGACAGGGAGGAGAAGCTTGGACGTGGCGCTGCTCTAGCTGGTTTCTGAACCTGACTGAGAGGGCTTGGCCAGGGCTGCCATCTGCAGCCTCTCCCCACAGAGATGCTCTACGGCAAGTCTTCCAAACCCAGCTCCCACTGAAGGAGCTCATGCATAGAGAGGATTTGAGATCACGGGTGCGGAAAACACATTTTTGCTTTGCCTAATCTCTAACTTCAGTTTCCCTCTGTTCAATGTAGCATTTCCCTCCGTTATAAACACGAGCCACAGCCCATGGTGGCATCAGCAAGACCTGTGGCTTTATTATCAATGGAAGTCACAGAAGGTCGCCTATCATATTACAGTAGTGCAGGCATCTTCAACTAATGCTTGTGCCCTGCAATGCTGCAAAACTACCGTAGTCACAGGATCTGCCACAAGATCTTGTGATGAAGTGCATCTATTGCTAATGCACAATTTTAATTTCAATATTTTGATAACTCAGTGTATTACGTTTTCTTTTTATTCCTCTGCATTTTGGTTTTTGGTATTTAAAAGCATGGATCTCAGACGGGGCTCTATTGGCTTCATCGTCCTACCAGAAGCCTCCATGACACCCCAATGTCAAGAGTCCCAGCTCTTAAGATGTCTGTCTAGTTCTAGCCTCGGGGCTGCATAGCTATAGCTGCACTAAGGGTGTTTGCTGGCTAAAATGCAAGCAGAACAAAACAGAAACTTAGGTGTGAGGCTGATCATCACCCCAGAAGCCAACCCTCACCTCCCCACTTTGCACAGGAGCTCCCCCTCCCTCAGGCCTCCAAGCAATGGAAATCCACTCCGCACAGCATAACTTGTACCACCAGGTGGCGCCATTGTATGAGCTAGTGGCCACGAGGGGACTCGAGCTAAAGCATCCAGCATTGTAATAATCTTTATTCTCAAGTTGTTTCCAGCAGGTTGGCAAGGTTCAATTAGATACCATGCCCCTTCCAGGGACCAGGGAGCACTAGAAACCTGTAGTGCCTGCCTCATATGTAAATTACAATGAAAACAAAACTAACCCATAATTGATTGTGCTGAAACTTCAGTGATTTACTTCTAGATTTCCTAATGGCAAAATTCTGGCTGGCTAAGCTTTTTCAGGTCGAATTTGTGTGTCCCTGATGTTTTGTTTGTTTGTTTGTTTGTTTTGTTTTTTAAAGATTTATTTATTTATTCATACAGAACTGGGGTACAGGCCAGAGATGCGGAGGGTGAGAGGATTTACCAGAGTGGGGAGCAGAACAGGCAGATCATCAAAGCACACTGCTGAGGGGAGCACTGGGCGGGCCAGGAGAGGTCTGCGGGGCCATGTGGGTCACCTCCGGAGCAGGCGGGGATCAAACTCATGCGGAAGGGGCTTTAGCTTCTTGGTGCTGTGCTTTAACCCGCTATGACACCAGGGAGGGCCCCTCTGATGTTTTTTTAGTCTGCTCGTCTGTCATGGAACTTAACACTCCTGCTGGTAAAGAGGTAGCCAAGCCAAAACCTCCTTGGCATCCTAAATGAGCTTTATCTTCCTTCTCTCACATCTCCAACCCCAGTCACAATGTGTGTGACACTGGCAAAATTCAGGCTCTCTGATAACTACCTCCATTTCCTTAGATTCCCGATAGACTGAGGGCTCTGCCCCAGACAATTCATATTGCTCAAGCCAGGATGGCTGGATCCCAAATGATGATTTGGAAACTGAATAACTACTGGGGTACACACTACTGTCCAGAGATGGCATTGTGCACATGTTCTTCTCAGTTACACTGTCACCTGAGAACCTGACCTCTTGGCCTCATTCTTTTTGTCCGCTGGCCTCTTGTGGTTACAAAGCTTCTACCACCCTTAGGGCCTCCGTAGTCTGTATATCTTGGAATTTTTGCTTGCAATTCTACCAAGCTTGTTCACACTCTTGACCTCCCCAGCACAAAGTTACCCTTTTTAAAAAGAAAAATGGAGGGGGTCTTCCTAGGGGTTAAGTCTAGGAGCTATCACTGTTATAGGCTGTATGTCAGTAAATCCACCTGTTGTGCTCCCCACTCTGTCTCATTCCCCCAACACACACCTCTGGCCTACATAACAGTTCTATGCAAAGAACTAAAACAGGCCCTCCCTTGTGGTGCAGCGGGTTAAAGCACAGCACTGAGAAGCTAAAGCCACTTCCGCATGAGTTCGATTCCCGCCTGTCCCGGAGGTGACCACATGGCGCGGCAGACCTCTCCTGGCCCACCCGCTGCTCCTCTCAGCAGTGTACTTCGTCGATCTGCCTGTTCTGCTCCCCACTCTGTCTCTGGTGAAACCTCTTGCCACCCCTGAGCCTCTGGCCTGTATCCCAGTTCTGTATGCTCAAATAAATAAATCTTAAAATGCCAAAAAAATGAATAAAACAAAAAATAGAGAACTAGCTTTGCCATGATCTGCATATTAGTTCTGTGACCATATGGAATCCTTTACAGTATCAATTATTTCCAACCTCCTGGATCAACCTTCAGGGAGCTGAGGCAATGCAGTTAGCTTTCCAGATCATTGACACCCCTGATCTAATACAGGAGATTGACTAAAAGAGCTGCACTCTTAGATCCTTTCCAGACAGTTCTGGAGTCTGATAATGACCTGCAGTTTGCACAACATGCCAGCTTTTCAAACAGCTGATGGTCCAGTTCCCATGAGCCCCTCTGATTTCAGGCCTCTTTGTTACAGCTTCTGCACTCCATCTTGCTCCTCAACCAGCTGCAGTCATGCTCACACTGGTGGATGAATGTTTTATAAACAGAGCATTCCTTGGCCTCTTTCTACCTGCCCAGGTCATCTGCATGAGTCAGGTAACAAAGGAACTCACTAATCTGGAGAGGGACTCTGAACTCTTAACAATCTAGTGGGAATTCTGGTCTTCTGGTGTTCTACATTTGCTGCTCCGTGGCTTCCAAGGGTCAGGAAGCAATGTAGTTGGGATGATGGCACTATGCAGCCACCTGTAGCGTTCTGTAATATGAGCCAGGTAAATGCTGTCCTTGGGAGGGCTGGACCTTTGGGGGGGCAGTCATGAGTGGCATCTCGCCCATTCCAGCCTGGAGTCTGTAAGCCAGCTGGCTGCTCCCGCCCTTTGAGGACCACTGTCAGCTAGCAGCCATCAGGAGTGCCATCCTGGGCCCACAACTTCGGACCTATTCCAGATCCTGCAGAAGCAGAGGCTTGCAGGCCCCTCCCCCACCTCCCATCATCTGGGCATAGTGACTCTCCTCAGGGTTCTGTACTTGCTCCCAGCCTCAAGTTTGAAAAGTGTTCTTTCTAATAAAAGTGTTCTTTCTATTGTGCCCCAGGCCCCTTTCTAAGCTCTGTACATTAACAAATGATGTCATCTTTACAATTCTTTGACACAACATCGGTACTATTTCATTTCCACTTTAGAGATGAGGCACAGCGAGGTCAAGGAACCCATCTGGTGTCAAACAGCTGGTAAGCAGTGATCAGAATTCAGACCCAGGAAACACAGCTCCACAGTCCATGGGCATAAGGATCCCTATACCATGTGATGCCGCTGACCATACCCTTGACTTCCCTTAACTCCCAAGCCACAGTCCACCCCCCCACCATGTTTTATTTGCTCCCTCCCATTCTGAGTATATGTCCTGCCTAGTGTCCCTGGTTCACCAAGACTTCACCCAAGTAGAGTCTCAGGGGGACTGGTTCTATGCCTGGGTGTAGTTCTGCTCCCCCAGATGGGGTCTAAGCACTGTTGAGGGGTAGTCCTACCCCTGGAAATTCTGGCAAATGGGGAATATGAGAAATTTCCAAAGCAATATCAGCGGGGCTATGCGGCATGGGAAAGAGATCAAGGATCATCTCCAGCTTCTTTAAACATCATCTTCCAGCTTCGGTGGCTGAGCAGGTGATGCTGGTCACTGAGACGCAGGAAAGAAGGAAGAGCAGGTTGGTGGAGAAGGTGGTAATAATTGCTGGCACCTAAAGCCCATGCACCATGCGAGGGAGAAGCCAGGCTCACTGTGAGGGTGAGGGAACGAGCCTCTGACTGAAGTGGCTTTCCCGGAGTCAGGTGGTAAGAAGCAGGGCTGTGATTTGAACACAGGTCTGTCTGACTCAACTGTGCTTTTAACCAGCTGGTTGGAACATGATGGACGTGTGTTTGGAAACTTCCCTTGCTTCTTTTTTCATGCTCGCTGATTTGCTGCCTTTCTGGAGCCTTAATTTTAGCTTAGACCCTGACCGTGGCCTCCTCCTTAGCAATGAAGCCAACCTTTCCCAGTCTCCTGTGTATGAGTAACTGCCCTCCCCACCCCGACCTTTTAGCCCTCACCCCCTAAGCTCCCATTCCATGCCTTTCCCTCTCTGCCTCTCTGCCTCTGACTCATGACTCAACCAAATCTACAGGGTCTTTAAAAAAATATTTATTTATTTATTTATGCATACAGAACTGTGGTACAGCCAGAATACGGGAGGTGAGAGGATTCACCAGAGACAGAATGGGGAGCAGAGCAGGCAGATGTACTGAAATACCCTGCTGAGGGGAGCAGCTGGTGGAACAGGAGAGGTCTGCTGTGCCCTGTGGGTCAGCTTCTGGCTATGGTGGAACTTGTGGTGCAGTGGCTGTAATAGCTTCATAGTGCTATGATTTAAGCTGTTGCGCCACCTTGGAGGGCCCCAAATCTATAGGTTTTAAGACCCTTCTTCATAGCCTGCTCTGCCTCCTGCTGAGTCTCCATCCCTGTATTCTCCTACACTCGCCCTGTAATGAGCGGCCCTGACTCTCCCCCATGCAACTTTGTGTCTATATCCAATTCCCTAATTCAGTGGTCTGTGGGCATGTGTATAAATCCCAAGTGGTACTTAGTTGACAGAAGTCAAGATGCTCCCAATATGCTGGGCAGTCACACAGTGAAGGATAATATCCTGGATTCTGCCCAACTTTTGAACGCCACCCCCACCCAGTTATTCCTGTGGGTAAGAAAAATATGTTTATAATGGCCTGTACTTAGAATATAACTCTGTTTTACACATAAGCACAAAATACTTTTTGCATGCTTTTAGTATATGCTCTGAATTTCCAGCACTCTAACAACCGTGTAAATGGATAGAAAATGCTAGACTTTGTTTTGCCCAGACCTCTCTGAAGAGTTTAACATTTCTGAAGGTCAAGTTGCTGACAGCCCTAATGCTCATGGTAATTAAGTCACTAATGCAAAGCCTGTGATGGACTGTGTGTAGCCGCTGTGTTTATGATGTTTTTACACTTAGGTGCAAATTTCTGCCTGTTTGCTTGAGTGGCCAGAAGCTTTACAGATGGATTCATGGTGAAATCTAAATACTTTCCTTTTATTTCTCCTTTAAAAAAATATTTCCTTTTATTTTACAGTTGTCTCTTTCTCACACACACATGTGCATGTGTGCACATTTTTGCACACATATGTGAAATTATTTTCCATAAGCTTCTTTGTTTAATTTTAGGATAATGGTGGTGTTGTGGCAAACTATTTGTTAAAAGTGCAAGCACTGGGCCCTCCCTGGTGGCGCAGCGGGTTAAAGCACAGCACTAAGAAGCTCAAGCCACTTCTGCATGAGTTCGATCCCTGCCTGCCCTGGAGGTGACCACATGGGGCTGCAGACCTCTCCTGACCCGCCCACTGCTCCCCTCAGCAGTGAATTTCGATGATCTGCCTGTTCTGTTCCTCACTGTCTCTGGTGAATCCCCTCATTGTCCCTGCACCTCTGGCCTGAACCCCAGTTCTGTATGCATAAATAAATAAATCTTTTTAAAAAATGCAAGCACTTGCTAAAGGGCCCCATGCTATTTCTTATACATGGATGCATGACACTTAATCCTCACAAAAATGCATGAGATGGGGATTGTTTTCACTTTTATTTTGCAGATGAAAATATTGAGATGCAGAGTGGTTAAGCAATTTGCCCAAGGGCATACAATTTGTAAGTGACAGAACAACAGTCCGAATCCAAATCTGTTTAACTTCAACTACAGTGCATTTTCACCTGTTGGCATATGCAAGCAATGATCTGGAATGTTTCTTTTGTTGGTATTGCAAACCATGGCATGTATTCTCTCAGTTAAACCTTAAAAAATTTGCTATTAAGGTCATTTTAGTTTACATCATTGTTTGTATTTTAGATGTATGGGATTCCCCTCCTCAGCCACTGTTGTTACCACATGGTTTCCATCACCAAATCACCCTTAGTCTGCTGTCATCGTCCACTGTGCTCTGTCCCACTTTGCTCTCACTCCTCTCCCGCTGGATGCCTCAGTTCTATCCAGCTTTCAAGGGTTGGTTTTGAGTTTGGCTTTATCTGACCCTTTGTCTGTTTTTTCTATATTTCATATAGAAATGACAGCATCCAGTATTTGCTATTTCCTGACTTATTTTGCTTAGCACAGCCCCTTTCAGATCACGTCAGGCTGCTGCAAATGGCATAAGGTTATCATTCTTCATCGCTGAATAGTGTTCCATTGTGTCTACATACCACCTTGTTGTAGTGTTTCTTATTGGTGTGAGAACAGATTCAGTATGTTCTAAGGGTTATATATATGAAAATTCTTTGCAGATTTCTAGAAGGCATAGTCCAGGATGACTGCACATACTCATGTACTCAGATGGGTATATTTGCTTAAAACAAGTACAGCCAAATTTAATGGTGTCATATTTGTTAGTTGCTTCTTCCATCCAGTTCAATTGTATATTGCTTAAAAGAAGATCTATGACATCCATGTTTCCGATTTGCAAACATAAGGTATGTTATCTGACAACGAATGTGACAATGGGACCAAACAGTCCATCTGCAATATCATGTAAATTCCCACCCTATAAGCAACCCCTATGATTAACTACG
>NW_004567120.1:18368803-18373958 GCF_000260355.1 Condylura cristata | reverse complement strand
AGCCCCCAACCCCATGGACAGCTACAGGTCTCAATCTCAAGCATCTCTAAATTCCATCACTAGATGGCAGCATTCTCCAAACTTTGAATAGTATAAAGAGCCAGCTTTATCGAATGTCATTTGTTCATGAGTCATGGGTCAAATTAACATCCTTCCTGACACCAGAAGAATAGCCACATATTTCCCATGCTGCAGTTTCAGGGAAGGTAACTTGTTTCTGGCAACTTGTTAACACTAACAATGACCTGAAGCCTGTTGTAACACAGTGGATCTCTGCTGAGCACATACTGTGGTACTGAGGAGGAAAGAGATGAAATCAAACACTTGGTTCTTAAGAAAGGAGAAGATTATTTGGGGAGGCTGTTGCCTAAACAAAAATTATTATGAGCTGCGCTGTCGGCATTGTGCTGAGATAGCCACCTTAGTCCGAGTCTCAGGGAGGTCCTGGATCAGGTGACGGAGAGAGCAGAAGCTTGAAGATGGGCAAGCATAACCAAGGAAGGATCTGGGAAAAGGAATTTCAGGCAGAAGAAATAGATTGAGCAGAAACTTCCCAACAGTGTGGGGTATGCTGGGGAACTAGGTGAAGGAGCTGGATGCAATAGGAGAACACAGTATAAGATGCAGCAATAGCAACGCCATGGCAAGAAGCAACAGTTGAAATGACTTGTTCCTTCCAAATACTTCCTGAGATAAGATGGTGATGATCCTGCTTTGAAGGAGCAATGTCTGCATTTCTCACAATCCTACAGAGAAGTTCAAAATACCATTGGCAAACATTTGTTGGGCCTCTTATAAGTGCTGAGCACTATGTGACGAGCTTCCTCATGCATTACATTCTTTCCTATCAGCAAAAGTTCTAGTGGATGGATACAAATCATGCTATCATTATCTTCACTCCTCTTAGATGAGGAAATGTAAGTTCGGAGTGGTTAGGGGATTTTCTCATGATCACACAGCTAACATGCTGCAGCAGGGGTTTGAATAGAAGCATGCGTGAAGTATAGAGGGCGTACAGAAGAGAGTGAATCACTAATAATGTTAGTAGTGGGCACAGCTGGAAAGTTACAAGAATACATTTACGGCCAAAGTAATGCCTATGCTGGGTGTAGTAACATTAATAATAATACTTGTTATCTTTTAATATGTACTATGTGTTAGACTGTTTCCGAAGCATCACTTTATTTAGTCTTTACAACAGCCCTTTGAAGAAAGAACTATTAGTATCCCCCATTTTACAGAAGAGACACAGGCTCAGAGAAGTTAACCAACCTGCCCAAGGTCACTTGGTGAATTGATGGCAGAACCTGGAATTGAACGCAGGTGGCCGGAGTCCAGATGTCTGAACTGGCCTGGAAGGTTGGGAGTCAGAACAACTTGGAATTTCTGGATTGCAAAGGGGAAAGCTGTGAGGTGAGAACTGTGAGGATGGAGAAGGAGCCATATTATGAAGGGCCCAGGTGCCCAGGAGGCAACCTGGACTTGCCACACAAGGAGCAAGAGGCAGGGAAGCACAGGAGGGTTGTATGTGGGGAAAGACAGCACCAGCCTTATTAGAATTGTCTTCCTTTGGCCAAAGCCTTCAGGTAAATAACTCATTCTTCACCACCACCATCATGCCAGATTTCATGTGTTTTCTAGATGTGCAGAAGTGTATCTCTTGCTGCTGCATTTCCAGAGGCTGTCTCTGACAGCTTTGCTCCAAGACAGTGGTTTTCAAGTAGCTCTTTTCCTCCCCAGCTGCATGAATATCCACCACCATCATGAAGGACACAGTAACTGTAGAGACCAGTAAGTTCATGACCAACCAATGGCTTCAGCAGAAACAAATGGTCCCTGACCTCCTTCACTCTGGGAAGCAACCAGACCTAAGAGAGAAATTTGGAAAACAATTAGTGAAAATGTACAAGACCACCTCTGATGTCATTTTTGAATCTGGATTCAGAGACCACTTTGGTGGTGGCATTTTGTAGGAGGCTTGGGCATGGTTGATACTTCCTTAGATGATGAAAAGAAAAGTGAACCAAAACATAGACTTGCAAGACCTGGCCTTTATGAGAAGGAAAAAACCTCAAGGTCACAGGGAAAGGAACACAAGGACAGAATGAGAAAGTCAGGGGGATTTGTTGGTGCTGGGGAATGTGAGCTAGAACTTGGAAAACTGAAGGAGTAAAGATTCTACACAGACTTTAGCGGTACCTATAGTGGTTGTGCAGAATATTCTTTTTTAAAAAAAGATTTTATTTATTTATGCATACAGAAATGGGGTATAGGTCAGAGGTGTGGAGAGTGAGAGGATTCACCAGAAACAGAAGTGAGGAGCAGAACAGACAGATTGGCAAAGTACACTGTTGAAGGGAGCAGCGGGCAAGACAGGAGAAGTCTGCTGTGCCATGTGGGTCACCTCTGGGGCGGGGATTGAACTGGCATTGAAGCGGCCATGGCTTGGCTTGGGTTCCCAGTGAAGCACTCCACCTGCTGTGCCACCAGGGAGGGCCTTGTGCAGAATTTTCATGAGAGGATTAACAAAACCTCTAATGTGTGGCTGGTTTTTTGTTTGTTTGTTTGTTTTGTTTGTTTTTAAAGATAGCGGTTTTTACCATGAGGTTTCTGGATCATCATCAGCAGCAGTAACAACTGAAAACTAGCTAGAAATTCTGTTTTCTACCCCACACATCATCTAACTGAACCAGAAACTCTGGAGGGAGAGCCTGGCAATTTGTTTTTTAACAAGCCTCCAGGTGATTCTCAGGCACACAAATTCTTGAAAACCACGCCTTAGAGTATTGCTCCCATACTGCTCTTCGTTTGTGTGCGCGTATGCACGCCTGTGTTCCGGCGTGTGATTGATGTCCTCTCCCAACACCGTAAGGCCAGGTACTGTGTCTTTATTATCACCCTGTCTGCCCCCTGTGATGGAGCACCCAGCTCTGGCGCTCAATGCCTGTGAGTAAGTCCCTTGTTCTTTGTGTCTTGATTCAATCATCTGTAAAATGGGAACAATAACAATGATTCTTCTTAATAATATATTTTGCACGATTAATGGTAATTATAGTACACCACTAATAGTGATCACTGATATTATACCTACTTCCTTCAGCTACTGTGAGTATGGAAAAAGCTAATCCAAGTAAAATTGTTAGGACAGCTTTTCTTGATTACTGGCGGTACCGAGTGCCCAATAAGTATCGTGCATTGATTAAAAGAGAGGAGGTTTAAAGACGAAAGAGAATAAAAAGCAGCAGGTGGGATACTAGGGCCACAGCAAATGAGGAAAGAAAAATCTGTTTTCGACATCTTCAGCCCACCGTGAAAGACTATCCTCGCCTTCTGGGTGACTCCCACTTAGTGGGAGAAGGGGGAGGGGAAAAGAGGCAAAATAAGTCTGGAAGAGGCAAATCTGTAGGCACAGGGAGTAGATAAGTGGCAGCAAGGGGCTGTGGGGTGAGTGGCTGTGCTGTGGCTGTGAGTGGGCACGGAGATTCTTTTGGGAATGAGGAAATTGTTCTAGAATTAGATAGTGATGATCTGAGATAGGTGCACAATTCCATGAAATATATTCAAAACCACTGAAATGTATACTTTAGAGGAGTATATTATATGGTAGGTGAATTATATATCAATTTGAGAAGAACTGTTCCCAAAAACCAAATAGGCCTGGTGCATTTGAGCAGAGAAATCAGGACCTCTGCCTTTTTCACCCATTAAACCTCAGGAAACCAGGCACAAAGCAGGTGCCAAACTGAGACCAGCAAAGCAGGAGTCTTGTAGCTGGATTTTGTTCTAATTCATTTCCTTGCCACATAGGGGCACCCGACTCATTTCCTGTGTCATTATTTCTCAAGACAAAAAAAAAAAAATCTGACATTTTCATTAAGGCCTACCATATCAATGGCATAAAATTAAATTGCAAGAGAAAGGCATAACCTGATTGTAGTAAAAGTGCAACTCCAGACTGGCACATAATGGAGAATCTCACAAACGTGTGTCACATGGGTGAAAATAACAACCTTTTTTCCCTAAGTCCTCGGGCAACATAACCTAGTCAAATCGTCCCGGAAGATCCAATTATATCCCCAAAGGGCCCAAATGACTTAATTTTCCCTCACAGCTTTCAGAGTTTATAAAAACATCATCCAGCAATTATTTTACTGAGTGATAAAAGCAGCTTTATGCTTTTATAACACAGTGTGGATGAATCAAAGCTTCTGAGACTTCAATGTAGGCTTGATGTTGCTCATTGTAGGGGGAGCCACTTTATTTTATTTTATTCCAAATTCTGTTTATTGAGGTAAAATAGGTTTACATCTTTGTATCTGCTCCGGGGTACTTTATTTTATTAAAGACAGTCTAAACACATTGGCTTTATAGAAACTGTGAGAAGATTGCTAACTGCCAAGAGCATTCTATCTACCAGGAAAAAATCTGAGACAAGAAGTAAAATAAATAAGCATGAAGCAATGAGTGCTGCTAAATGTCATTTAAATGAAGGCAAAAGGGAGGACACAGTCTTGTGGTTAGAGGAATGGCTGCCACATGCCAGAGACCTAACTTTATCAGGACCCAATGATTGTGTGGGTAAATTCTAGACACAGAGTGCCTGGGTTCAAATCTTGACTCCAGTTCCCTGTTCTCCAGACTTCCCTAAGCCATTAGCCTACTTCTTTCATAGTACTTTCCACAATCTGCATTGTTATAACCGTCTCCCTCTAAATTATACATTCTATGAACTTGGCACTTAGAAGACACTCAATAAATATTTGTAGAACTGGAGAGCTCCCCTAGTTTCGTGTTCTTGCGTCACTTCCTCTCTGAATCTCAGGGTTTTGTTTTTTTTTCCATTTGTTAATTTGGGGTGCAGTAATATTCACTTCACAGGGTGGCTACCATGAACCAATTTATAAGTACAGTGCCAGACGCCTAACAAGAACTATTTAAAAAAATGCTTTTAGCATTAACGTTAGCATTGTGTCACAGAGCTTTGCTATTAGAAATTCTAAATAAGTAGTTTGCAGATACTGAAACAGGCAACTCAACTGACTGGAATCCTCTCTTTAAAAGTGACATGTTATTGGGCCCTCCCTGGTGGCACAGCAGGTTAAAGCCCAGCACTGAGAATCTAAAGCCGCTACTGCATGAGTTCCATTTCCACCTG
>NW_004567120.1:18365020-18368478 GCF_000260355.1 Condylura cristata | reverse complement strand
TGGCGCGGCAGACCTCTCCTGACCCGCCTGCTGCTCCCCTCAGCAGTGTACTTCGTCGATCTGCCTGTTCTGCTCCCTCTGTCTCTGGTGAAGCCTCTCACCGCCCCTGCATCTCTGGCCTGTACCCCAGCTCTGTAAGCATAAATAATCTTTACAAAATTATCTGAAGAGAACCTGCCAAGAATGTAAATGCATACATCTAAGACATGGATACCTTAGTGTTTTAGTTCTCTATAGGTCTGTGTGAGTGGTGACTTTAAAACATAGCCCACACATCTTTGATACTTTTACAATAGATAGATGGGTATCTGTCCCCTCTTGCAATTTTTTGTGTTGTTGGTATTTTGTTCTTTTCTTAAATATGTTGTAATGTTATTTATATGTTTCCCCAAACCATATTTATTGAGGGAAAGTAGGCTCACATCTTTGTGTTTGCTCTGGGGTTATAGTTTCAACCTTCCACAAATGCTTACTTTCACACCCTGCCCACAACCAGTGCCCCCACAATCCGTCCCCAAGTGCCATTGGTCCCTTCCTTGCCCTGTACCCTCCCCCTCTGTGTACCTCAGTTTTACAGTCAGTGGTTAATAGTTTATTATTGGCTTGGTTTGCTCTGATCCTTTCTTAAGTTTCTCTATATTCCACATATAAGTGACACCATCTGGTATTTGCTTCCTTTGAAATTATGCTATTTTTTTTCAAATAATGTAAAATTGTGTGCACAATATATTGGTTTGATATACATATACCTTGTGAAGTGATTACTGTCAATGGGTTAATTAACAAGTGTGTCATTTCACATACTTCCCAATGTGTATGTGTGGTGAAAATCTTAAGATCTACTTTCTTAGCACATTTATTTGTATTTCTCTGTTTGGCTTATTTTACCTAGCACAGTGTCCTTGAGGTTTATGCAGGTTGTTGCAAACATCAGAATATCCTCATTTTATGGCTGAATAACATTTACATGTATTGGGTGTGTGTGTTGTGTTTGCTTTTTCTGTTCATGTCTGTCTATGAGCACTTAGGTCATTCCCGTAGCTGTACTCATCCTTTCAGTGGGAGGTGATAACTCACTGTGGTTTTTGATATGCAAATCTCTGATAATTAGTAGTTTTCAGCATCTTTTACATGTACCTGTTTGCCACTTGTATGTCTTCGCTCATCCAAGTACTAACCAGGCCTGACCCTGCTTAGCTTCTGAGATCAGTGAAAAAAAAAAAGGGTACTATTACTATGACCATTTTTATATCTTCTTTGGGAAAATATCTGTTCAGATCCTTTGCTGATTTTTAAGTCAAATTATTATTTTATGCCACTACCATGCTGTTTTGATTACTACAGTTTTATAATATAATCTGAAATCAGGAAGGTAGGTGCTCCCCAAACATAGTTATTCTGGCCATTTATGGTATTTAATGGTTCCAAATAAATTTGAGTATTTTTGTGGGTAGATTCACTTGTACTCCATAGACTGTTTGTGGAGTGACACTGTATAAATTCTGAGGCTAGATCAGAACAGGTTATTTCCATTTCTGTTTTTTTTTTTAACTTTTTTTTAAGATTTATTTATTCATACAGAACTGGGGTACAGGCCAGAGATTCAGAGGGTGATAGGATTCACCAAGGACAGAGTGGGGAGCAGATCAGGCAGATCGATGAAGTACACTGCTGAGGGGAGCAGCGGGCGGGTCAGGAGAGGTCTGCCACGCCATGTGGTCACCACCGGGGCAGGTGGGGAATCAAACTCATGTAGAAATGGCTTAAGCTTCTCAGGGCTGTGCTTTAACCCGCTGTGCCACCAGGGAGGGCCCGCCATTTCTGCTTTACATGTGGAATACTTAGAGTTGGACCCCTGCGTCACCATGTAAGAAGTTTGACCACTCTGCAGCTACGACCCAGTGGGACAGCCTGTTATGTGGGGAGGCCACGTACCTGGTTGACACTTTAGTCGTCCTATGACAGACACTAGGATTGCAAGTGAACAAGATTTCAAATGCTTCCTGTCCCTGGTCATGAAGTCACTCCTACACTTCAAGTTTTCCAGTGCAGGCACCAGATGCTGTAGTACAGAGAAAGCTCCATTTTTTTCTTATCTAAAACCCTCACCCAATGATTCCATGCGCATAAAATTATGGTGTTTTTAAGTTGCTTAATTAGTTGGCCACTTGTAATAGTATGTTTAAAATATTTCAAAAGACCTTTCTAATTTGTATTGATTAAAGGTATGTAACTAACATATAACACTGCATTAGTTTTAGGTGTATAATATGATTAAATATTTGTGTATATTGTGAAATTATCACCACAACAAGTCTAGTTAATGCTTATCACTACACAGAGCTACAGATATTTTTCTTGTGATACGAATTTTTAAGATCTATTCTTTTAGCAGCTTTCAAATTGCACTATGATGTTATTAACTAGTCACCATATTGTACACTACATTCCTATGACTTATTTTATAACTGGAACTTTGTACCTTTTGAGCACCTTCACCTACTTTGTCTAGTCTTCATCCCCTGCCTGTGGCAAACACCAAACTATACTCCATATTTATAAACTCCATTTTTGTTTTATTATTTCATAATTTTAAAGAAATAGCACCCTATTCCATCCCATCCCATCCCAACCCATCCATTCCATCATGTTACCACCCCCAAATAAGTTTTGGCAAGAGTTGGGATGTGCCACAATAATAAATGAGAAAATGTAATCATGGAACTTATACAGACTTGTAAAGTAATGTCACCTCGATTAGAAAAAAAAGAGTTGTTCACCATGTCATGATATCATCTAAAGGGCTCCAAGTCTCCAGAGATCATCGCCCATTACTATGGTCTAAAAATCCCTTCTCCCCTCCCATATACACAGTCAAGATTTGTTTGAAGGATTTTACTTCCAGGAGTCCATCAAATTTGTGGAAATGGGGGCAAAGGAGGAGAGCATTTGACCTGACCATTTGAAAGGACTTCAACTTTAGATATTTGAAGTTATAGCCAAAGAGTTTCTAGAATACAGAGTATAGTGATACAATAAAAGTACGTATTCAAAATATAGATTTAAACTCTGCCTCATTGCCAGATAGTCAGCCTGCATTGCACTACAAATTAATTTTTTTAAATAAATCTAACAATTATCTTATGACTAGCACAATCGTATTATAGTACATTGATATCAATGGTGGATCATTTAAATTAGAATAAATCTATAGCTTATGAATGACTCATGCCCATTCATAAGCTAAATCTCTAATTAGTATAATAATCTGTGTTATATCAAAAAATCCTGCAACATTTAACTGCAAATATCCGAAACCTTTCCAATGGACAAAATATGTTAATGACAAACTTCTGTGAGCACACAGAAACTAATGTATTTTTTCAACCCAAAGCATAAATTGATGCCATATAGCTATTGAAAATATAGCAATATTTGAGTAACATCTTTGTTAATTC
>NW_004567120.1:18289087-18364715 GCF_000260355.1 Condylura cristata | reverse complement strand
CCTGTCCTGCTCCCCACTCTGTCTCTGGTGAATCCTCTCACCGCCCCTGCACCTCTGGCCTGTACCCCAGTTCTAGATGCATAAATAAATAAATCTTTTTTAAAAATGGAGTTTTATAGAGTTATTTTTGAAGTCCTTTCTAACGTTGAGATTTAGTGAGTGTTTGACTCCATAAAGCCCCCTGGGGGCAAAATATAGGTTCCAGGAAGGGAAAGGGCTAGAGATCCAGGAGGAACATCTTCTGTTGAATATGCCTCTCTCGAAGTTTTGCCTTCCAGGAGGAAGGTTCCAAGGAGGCTGGGATAGGCTGTACCAGTCTTTCCTGAATGTGCATGTCCTGATATAAAATTAAACTCCCCTCAGTGAATCTAAACAGGGTAGCAGCACACAGGTTGCCATGGCTACTGCTCTACTGCACAAGGCCCAGGCTGATGCCAGGAAAGGGTGTGTGCTGTGTGCCAGACTGGCAGCCCCGACCCGGGCTGCTCTAACCCACCAGATCTGGAAATCTCCTCCCCTGCTAGGCTGTGCCTGCCAGCAGAGGGCTCTGCAGCGTCTGCTCTGGGGGCCCCAGAGGCTGCTCCCGCCACCTTGTATCCTAGAGCTGAGAAAACAGCCCCACTTTGCAAAAGGACTTCATTCTCCCAACAAATGGGGTTGGCTGGGTGATCTCCAGTCGCACCTCTCCCTTTCCACCAACTAGCCCGGGTGCCTTCAAGACCATTAGATCGGGCCCACCTCCTCTTCATGTTGTTCTGCTCACTGTCTTTTTGCTGCATCTTTTTTTTTTTTTTTTGATCTCTCCCATATTTTCTCTTTTTCTGATCTCTTCAGAGATTTCTCCTTCCCCATCCTTGGGCTTCCCACAACCCCCTCCTCATTCCCCTCTTTTTGTGCCCTTTATTTAATCCTTCACTCTTCTGAAAATACTTCTCTGTTTCTCCTGCTGCCTTTATTCCTCTTTCTTGTACTCTGGTCATTTATGTCTGTCGCTTTCCTTCTTGATCTCCTAAACTCAGCTTTATCTGCCATTCTTTAGCCAGAGTTTGCAAACTGGGTGATTCGTGGGCTAAATTCAGTCCATAGTTATGTTTAGTTTGGCCCACACAGTGTGTTTTTCTCTTAGTAATATTTTTATTTTGCTAACATTAAACAATCACGACATGTCCTTTTTTTTAAAAAAAAAAAGAAAATCTGGACTTCATTTTTTTCTTGAAAAACAGTGTCTGGTATGGCCCACACTCTGACAACAAAAACTGGCCTGAGGTGAGGGGGCTCCCTTTGGCAAGACAGATGCCCTTCGGAGTGTCACAAGCCCACCAAGCCTCCTTCCCCACATGTGCTACCTGCTGGCCACCGTAGGTGTAAAGACGGCAGTTCCCGCCCCCAATTTCTTCTTTCTTCTCGTGGCTTCTGTTGGGAGACACTAAACCTAGCAGTTAATCTCCCAGCCTGTGAGGTCACCCAACCACTGAGGTCACTCAGATCTCGGCTCAAGTTTCAGTTTACCAACTGTGCCCCGTCAGGCAACTCTCTTAATTGCTCTGAACCTCACTTCCCTCATTTGAAAACATGGGCCTATTAATACCTATCGCATAGGTTTATTACGGGGTAGTCAAGTGAGATCATGGTAATTTATTATTAGCAGTTTCTGATACTTAGTACATCTTCAATTAGTTATACTTAATAATGCCTTTCTGTAGTTTTGTATATCTTCCCTAATGCTTTTCTATAAACTATTATTTTTATTTTCTGCTTTTATTTCTTTTTCTTTCTGTTGTTTTAATCTTTGGAGCTAATTCAAGTCCTTCATCACCCCCTGATTCCCAATTTTCCCCCTCCCCTAAATATATACATGTCTAAGTCTGTCATGGGTTTAGAAATAAGGAGTTCTAAGATTATGGAAATCTAAGAGTACTAAGATTACAAAATATGAGAATATATAATATTAAGATTTTTCTCATTGCCAAAACTTAAAAGACATTTAGGGTGGATGGGAAGAAATACATTGTAAATTGGAAGATCTTTCCTTGCAATGCAAGAGACCAGCAAGAATGAGACTTCCCTACTTTTAGATTCTTCAGTCCCTAGTACTAGAGACTTAATAGTAAGGCTTAGCTTGCCCTCTGTCCAGCAGAATGGCATATCAAAGGGCTCTTTTACATTATTTACTGTGAAATAGTTGAAACACAAAGAAGTTATGTGTACCTTGTTTAACCTTTTTCCAGCTTCAGAAATCAAATATTACCAATGCAGTTATTGTCCACTCCATGCCCCTCTCTCATTCATTGAACCCTCTCCTCTTTCTCCAGAGGTTATCTCTGTCCTACATTGGTTGATTATCACTCCATGGATTTCCTTATTCATTTGTAGGTGGCAACAGGAGCTTTTGAAATGACTTTGCCAACTCCCTAGTAGCACACTCGTACCATTTTGGCAGAGGTGACAGAAAGAGGATTTGCTAATGTGGTCGAGGGGCAGAGAACTTCAGCTTCATCACGGTCTAGAGGCTATAGGTTGCCCAAAGTCAGCAGAGAGTGTAGAGGTTAAGCACATAGACATTGCAGCCACACCAGCTGGGTCAGAATCCCCAGGGCTACACTTCCTGGCTATCTAACCTTGCAAAAACTTAAGAATGGGGCCTGTCGCAGGGTAAATGGTTCATCAATATAATCTTTTGATTGTTAATATTGAATGACACTTTCTCGATAAAGGCAGAAACTGACAAAAAGACAAGCTTTAGCTAGGTGTTCAAAGGTTTTTGAGACTAAATGAGAGGAGAAACTATGTATTTGGATGAAGCCATCCCAGAGTAAAAGTTGTTTGGGGCCTGTACTCTAAACTTGGGTCCTTTTCAGATATTTGATTCTTTTTGCTGAATTTCTGCAGACTCCTTCACATTTCCTTCTAAGAGTACCTTCCTGATAAGAGCTTGAAGATTGTGCTATAAAGATGATACATTGAGAATGTTTATGCACTGATAAAAAAGCAAGTCTTAAATCCACTTTTCTCTCCCTCCCATGAGAAAAAAAAAATGGCAAAGGACAACAAAAATAGAAAGAAACAATGGCTACATGGTAGTTTGTTGCTGTGGATTTTGAGGTTGGATTCTGGGATTATGGTGGTGCCATTGACCAACATGGGGATGCTCGTGAAAGGAAGCAATTTGGCAGAGAAGAAAGTTCTTAAGTTTAGATACATTGAGCTGAAAACGATAAAGGTTTACAGAAATGGGAATGTTCTTTAAGTTGCCTTGCAAAATAAGAAGGTAATGTTTCCATTAGCTAATTGAGTAAATAAAGGTTTGGGCAAATGAAGTCATTTGCTAGAAATAAAGAACAATGGCTCTTTAATTTTAGTCTGTATTAATTGGGATTGAAAGGGCTCAGGATTCTGCAGTTTAAATAAAATGTCAAGTGATGCTGTTTCAGGTGGTCTTTGCACAGAGCATACTTTGAAAATTTCTGATGCATGTCATGAAGAAGGGAGTCTTATGTGGAGAAGAAATTCAAGTCCCGGAATGCAACAAAGAGAAGGGATTCCAACACAAATCTGACTAATTCCTACAAATGTTTGCTGAAGAGCACCCTCAGCCCACCCAAGGATGCTCTTTTATTGATAAGTGGGTCCAGTCCCTCCTGTTCATTCCAGTTCTGTCATCTCTGCCCTGTCTAATAGACTATGTATTTCCTTTCACTGTTATCTCATCTTTGATCGCTGGTATCCCCCTTGGGGGAAATGAGGAGTAATCAGTACAGGAGAACAGGGCTGTGTTTGGTGCTTTGGGATAGGGAAAAGGGGGTGGAGCTGGAGGTGAGGCCCTGAGGTTCACATGGAGGTTTCACAGTACATGAGTCAAGCTTGCTACTTTCAGAGACATTGGTCTGTGGCCTGGGGTGAGAGAGCATACTATGATGAGCACTCCAGAGTAATTAGCATAGAGGACAAATTGTACCTCCACTGCACAAAACAAAATTACTTGGCAACTACGCTGTTTATTTGCCAGTATAGACTAGTGATCTGGATACTTTGGACTATGCAAAGGACTGAATGAACTACACAATTGCCAGCTCACCAGCTCACTTCAGACCGTTGTAAACATGATTCCAGTTACCACTTGGGAATCTTGCCTTGGGAAAGACTGAGTGAAAAGTGAAAAGATCCAGATAAAGTGAGCTGTGTTTAAAGAGCCATGGAGCTAAGAATTGCTATGAGATTGTAAAACCGATGGAATACTTGACCAAAAGAGACATAGATGGTGTAAGGACAGCTTGAAGCTGTTGAAATTTCTGGAAGGACCAATAAAAATGAATACAATCCTCTGTTTCACTATAATCCACATACAGGGGACTTGCTGCTGGGAACTAGGGGCAAATCGACATGAAATGAACAAGTCCAGGTGAATTGTCCCCCTGAGTTTGGCACCCCACTGTGGAAGATGCGACTGTGAGAAGCTGTAAATGGATGTCAGGATCATACTTTCAAAGGGGATGGGCTAACCGTATAATCATCTCTAATAGCATCTGGATCTTTGACCCACGTTACAGAGTCATCTTCATACTCCCAGATCCAAAAGCCATAACTTGGTTGGAGGAAAACAGTGTCAAGGAAGACTTGTGTTCCCTAAGAAGAGCAATATACAGGCAGCGCACACTGTGGGTTTTCTTTGGCTGGTGTGGGTCAGTGTGCAGGAGGGATCGGTTTGGCTCTCACTTCTCCTTTTTTTCAGTTTTGCCGAATTCATGATTCATAAAATCACAGAACCACATAATCCAGAGTTGGAAGCATCCTGAAAGAGGAACTCGTTCAACTCTGTCGCTTTTCAAGTGGAATTCAGAGGCAGGAAATGACTTGCTTACGGTCTTAAGCCTAGTTCTGTGCATGGAAAAAAAGTGAAGGTGTAGTCAAACTAGTTATTTGGTCTGGTACAGATAAAATGCTCAGATGTTTGTTTGAATTGACAAGGTCAGTAGCTCTCGACACTGTCTACAAAAGTGATGTTCAGTATATTTAATAGGTACAGTAGTGGACACTGCCTGAAAAGAAAGAAATCTGGCTAGATGCTGAAGCAGGTTCTATGGGACTCGTGCTGGGGCAGCCATCAACTGTCTAGTTACTGACTGTGGGAAGGCTGGGGATTCTGGGCTGGAAGGGGGGTGTATTCAGGGCAATGCTGTCCCTGGGAACTTATTATTGTCCTGTCTTCATAAGTGTACGGAATAAATAAGTGAATCCTGATGGAATTAGCACCTTTCTTGGCCTGCACACTAGAATCATTTTGGGAACCTTTAAAGGTATCAGGATTCAGATCACTTAAAGGTATAAATGGGGTCATTCTGAACTCTTGCCACACCCCACAACCCACACACCCCACATCTTTGTCCAGTTATCTGTCCTTAGGCACTTGGAATGTTTCCCTAATGTGGTTATTGGAACTTGTGCTGCAGGGACCATAGGAGTGTACCTTTCTCTTTGAATTAATATTTTGGCATTCCTTGGGTAGACACCTGGGAGTGGAATTGCTGGGTCATGTAGGAGATGGGTTTTTAATAATTTTGAGAAACATTCACACTGTTTTCCATAAGAACTCAACCAGTCTACATTCTTACTGGTGTGAGGTGGTATCTCATTTTGGCTTTGATTTCTATTTTCTTGATGAGAAGTGATGATGAACATTTTTTCATGTGCCTGACATCTGTATGTCTTCTTTGGAGCAATGTTTACTTAGCTCTTCTGCCAACTTTTTGATTGGATTATTTATTTTTTCTTGAAGTTGTTGAGTTCTTTATAGATCTTGGATATCAGTCCCTTGTCAGATGTATGATGTGCAAACATTTTCTCCCACTCAGCAGGGTGTCTTTTTGTTTTAATGATAGTTTCTTTTGCTGGGCAGAAGTTTTTAATTTGATGCAGTTCTATTTGTTTATGTTCTTTTGTGAAGATGAACTTTTGCCATTCATGACAACATAGATGGAAGTGGAGGAGTAATACTAACTGAAATAAATCAGAAAAAGAAAGACATATATAACATGGTTTCACTTATAGATGGAATATAAAGACACAAAAGTTGAGTCAACATCAAAAAATAACAAACTACAAATCTGCCTGTAGCTTTAAAGCACTAGAGGGGTGGGAGGATGGAAAGCAAAGTTGGGAGGGAACTCAGTGGACTATGGTGGAATGGATGGGTGCTTTGATGGTGGGTGTGGTGTGGTAATGTACACCTGAGAGAAGTGACTGTCTTTCTTGAATCATATAGATGATTGGACAAAATAAGAAAAACATAGATAATGCAATTGATTCCCTTATGTTACCATTATACTACACGACTATCCTCAATTTTCACATTCATTCCAGTTGTGGTTTGAGATTCTTTAGGATTTTCTTTCTAAACAAGCAGATAATCTGAAAATTAAAATAATTTTCATTCTTTCTGATATGTATGTCTTTTATGTCTATTGCTTGCTTTATTGCCATGGCTAGGCATCCAATACAATGTTGATTAAAAGTGGTTAAAATGTTCAAAATTTTATCAGTAAGTATGGTAGTAGATACCTTTTTCCAGACTGAGGAAGATCCCTTTTATTTCTAGTTCAATTAGAAATATTTTAAATCATGAATGAATGTTGATTATGTCAAATATTTCCCCTGCACATGTGGATATGAGCCTTTAGTTGCCCCTTGGTGCTGTTAATATCCTGAATATCATTAATTGATTTTCAAGTTGTAAGTAAATGTTCATTCCTAGGATAAGCCGTACTGGTTCCTGATATTTTTACCTTTTATTATATTGTTAGATTCCATTTATGAATAATATGTTTAGCAGATTTGCATCTGTGTTCATGAGTGATATGTAATTTCACTTGAAAAAATAGCTTTACCATGTTTTGCTATCAGAGTCATTCTACCCTCATAAAATGAACTGCAACACATTTTCTACTTTGCCATTTTCTTAAGATTGGTATTTAATTTTTAAATGTTTGATAGACTATACCAGGGAATGATCTGTATCTGAAAATTCCTTTCAGAGGGAGTTTATACTTATGTATAATAAATTCTACTTCTCTTGTAAGTCAGATTTTCAGTTTTGTGTCAGTTTCAGCGAGTTGTGTTTTTAAAGTAACTTTCCTTTTTATCTACATTGTTAAAGGTGTTGACTCCAAATCCAATTTATAGATTTCCCTTCAAATAATTTTAACAATTGCATATATTTCATGCTAACCCTGTTTTCTTTCCTGACTTTGGTTAATTGTGTTTTCTGGTTTTTCCTTTGATACGTGTTATTAGTGGATTACCAATTCTTGTTGCTTTTTTGAAAGAATCATTTTCTGGCTTTATTATCTTTATTTCTTTTTAAATGTTTTTCCTATTCCATTGATTTCTGTATTATCTTTATTATTTCCCTTCTACTTTTGTTTTAATTTGTTCTATTTTTCTAAGGATGGAATCTAAATGACTGAACTTGGAACATTCCCCTTTCCTGTGTTTAAAGCTATAAATTTCCTTCAATGGATATTGTCAGCTGTTTTATTACTCAGTTTAAAATATGATATAATTACTTTGTGATTTCTTATTTGACCCATGGGTTATTGAGGAGTGTTTTGTTTAATTTCCCAATATTGTTGTTTCTTTCCAGATATTTTATTGTTATTAATTTCTATTTTCACTCTACCAGGGGTCAGAAAATGAATCTGCGTGGTATCTGTGCTTCCTAGGACTGCTGTAACAGAGCCATACATTGGGTGGCTTAAGACAATAGAATTTTATTGTCTCACAGTTCTGGAAGCTCGAGGTCTGAAATTAAGATGTTGATAGGAGCAAGCTGTCTCTGAAACCTGTAGGAAGGAGCCTATTTGCTCCTTCCTGGTTTCTGGTGAGTGGAAATCCTTGGCATTCCCTTGTGTGTAGCTACAGCTTGCCACTCTCTGCTCCCATCACCACACACTGTCCCTTTGTGAATCTTTGTCTCGGGACTCTGCTTATGGGGAACAGCAGTTATATTGAACTAGAGGCCCCTCCTTCCCCCCCCCCAATGATCTCATGTTAACTACACTATTCAAAATGACCCTATCTCCAAATACAGGCAAACTCTGAGGTACTGAAGGGTTAGGACTTTACACATCTTTATGGTAGATACAATTCAACCTGTAACAATATCAACCTTTTAAATTTATCGAGAGTTTTTTAGCCGCAAAAGTATAATCTATCTTGGTGAATACAGTGTGAGCACTAGAAAAAAAATATGCATTCTTTTGGGGGCAATAGTCTAGAAATATCACATGAATCAAGATGGTTGAAAGTGATGTTCATATCACATATTCTTTAATGATATTGTTGTCTATTTTATCAGTTGTTGCGAGGAGTGTTAAAATAATCAAGTATGGCTGGAATGATCTATTTGTACTTAAGAGTCTGTGCATTGTCCATTTTTCTTTCATGTATTTTGAGACTCTTAATAAGCATATGAAGGTATGATTTTTATGTCTTTCTGATAAATTTTCCCATTTATTGTTACGAACTTTCCTTCTTATCTCTTTTCCTGAAGGTCTAGTTTATAGATATTGATGTAGCCACTCTTATTTTATGCTTATTTTTACACTTTCTTTCAAACCATCTTGCCTTTATGGGTATCAAAATGCCAAGATTTCATCATTTTTAAAAAATATCTCAGTAACATTCCATTATGTATAAGTGCCAGGGCTTCTTTCTTTTATTAAAATTACTTAAATTTAATTGATATCTTTTACATTGTGTATTCCCCATAAAATCCCCACCACCAATTCACTTGTGAACCTTCACCATAGTCCTTTGTGTTCTCCCCTCCCCTGTTTTGATCCTTTTTCCTTTATCTCCCAAGAAGAATGTCTCTGATATATGGTTGCCTGCTACTTTTGATGTCAGTTTTTCAAATTATTAGTATTGTTATTTTTTATTCTGATCCTGTATTTGATTCCCCTATATTCCTCCTATAAGTGAAACCATTCAGTATGTCTTCTTTTCCTTTCTGGCTTATTTCACTAAGCATAATCCCTTCCAGCTCTATCCAGGTTGCTGTGAATGGCATGAATTTTTCTTTTTGACTGCTGAATAGTATTCCATTGTGTATATATTATATATAGTATTCCATTGTGTATACCACATCTTCTTGATCTAGTCATCTGTTGTTGGGCATTTGGGTTGCTTCCATAGCTTACCTATTGTAAAGAGTGCTGCATTAAACATGGGGGTGTGGGTATCTTTTTGAATTAATATTTGTGTCCTTTGGGTAAATCCCACACCTTCTTACTCCACATAAATAATTGGGTTCTTAGGTTGCTATTTGTGACAACGTGGATGGAATTGGAAGGGATTATAACAAGTGATATAAGTCAGGAGACAAATACCAGATGATTTCACTCATATGTTACAGAAACAAAACAGAGAAACAGACAAATCTGAGCAAAGACAAACAGAAGTATGATGATAGAGCAAGCTGACTGTAGAAATGAAGCATACAGCATGGGAGGGGGTGGGAGAAAGGTCAGAAAATGGGGGACACAGGGACAGTGGTGCTTTGGTTGTGGGAGCACTATGGGGACTTAACCTGAGGGGAGTAATCAAATATTGTACAAAGATAAATAATGATATCAGCAATGAATAATAAAATGAGTAAATGATTAAAGAAAAGATAAATATGCCTATAAATTGAGTCTACTAGAGATGGAAGAGGAGGATGGGGAGCAAATGGCAGTGAGCACAACTGATTGTGGTGAAGGATTATGGATGCACACCCTTGGTGAGGAGTTTGGTATAGCAAGAGGTGTGACTCTACATGCAGTGTGGTAAACCAATGTTACCTCAATAGAAAAGAATGCAATGAGTAAGTAAGTAGCTATGACCATACAGAACTCTATCGGGGAAAAGTTAAAATTCTAATAAAAATCATAGGAAGTATTCTGAACATATGGGAATTAAAAAATGCCTCTAAATAAAAAATAAAATGCATTCACTAGAAGCAATACACAGTTAAGTCTTGAATTTTTAATTAATGTGACAGTGTCTTCAACTTAATTTATTCAATGGGAAGCCCATGGGGATTACAACTGAGATGGAACCAAGGCACAAAATGATGTAAAACTAAACTATTATATTATTTAAAAAAATTATGTAACAATATGTACCTTAAAATTTGCTAATAAAACCCACTTAAAGTATGCAAAAATTACTGTATTCAATTCTTTAATATGTAATGAGGTTATTGACTTGTTTGAATATAGGTCTATTATTTCTTTCCTGCTTATACCTCAGTCTTTGATATTTTCTCTTCCTCCTCTCTTGACTTCTTTGGGATTATTTGAACACTTTTTAGAATTCCATTCTGAATTAAAATTAATGTTTTAGTTATATTTCTTTGCATTGCACATTTAGTGGATACTCTCAGGATTACAATATACATCTTTAAATTTTAATCATTGACTTATAATTAATGTTACCTCTCACATAAAATATAGAAACCCTTCAGCTATTTAAATAAATTTACCTCCGTTCTCATCTATATGCTATAGTTGTCTATAAATATTTTAAATCCCAATCAATAATATTATAGTCTTTTCTTTAGTTATATGTTTTTTTAAAAAATTAAGAGGGCGATACTTTTTATATGTACTAGATATTTACCATTTTGATATTCTTGCCCCATGATAGAGATTCCTGTTTTCATCTGGTATTATTCCCTTCATCCTGAATATCTCCTTTATTATTTCTTGTAGTAGTCACCAGTTTCCTGGTGACAAAGTCTCTAAGTTTTCTTCTATGTAAAACTATTTTCATGTACTTTTTTGATGGATAATATTTCTGGATATAGAATTTTACATTAAGAGGTGTTTAAATCTATTCAGCACCTTAAAGGCATGACTCAAATATCTTCTGCACTCCAATTACAACATTTGGGTACTTTAAAAATTATTTGAATTGGCCCTCCCTGGTGGTGCAGCGGGTTAAAGCACAGCACTGAGACTCTAAAGCCGCTTCCGCATGAGTTCGATTCCCGCCTGCCCCGGAGGTGACCACATGGCGTGGCAGACCTATCCTGACCCGCCCGCTGCTCCCCTCAGCAGTGTACTTCATCGATCTGCCTGTTCTGCTCCCCACTCTGTCTCTGGTGAATCCTCTCACCCTCTGCATCTCTGGCCTGTACCCCAGTTCTGTATGAATAAATAAATAAGTCTTAAAAAAAATTATTTGAATCATTGTTCCCTATATAATATAGCACTTTTCTCTAGTTCTTTTCCAGATTTTCTCTTTATCTTTGGTTCCCATCAATTTGATTATAATTTGGGTAGGCATGGGATTTTGGTACTTATCCTTCTTGAGGATCATTTGAATTCCTGAATGAATAAATATATATCTTTCGCCAAATTTGGGATATTTTCAGTCAGTTCTTTACCTGTTTCAGTCTCTTTTCTCTCTGGAACTCCATTTACAAATAAGGAAGTCCTTTTGATATTGCCCCACTCATCCACGAGACTATGTTTTATTTTTCTCTTTTTCTTTACATTGGATCAGTTCACCTATTCACATTGTATTGTAAAACCAATTCAGTATTTTTTTTTAAATTTCTTATGCTCTACCTTTCAATGTTATAGTTTTTATCTTTGCTGAGATTCTCCAATATCTGCATTCATGTTATGCTTACATTTCTAACATAGTTTCAGGAGTTGCTAAAATCCCTTACCTGCTGTTTTCAACATGAGTCCGTGTTGCTATTCATTGATTTTTTTTTTCTAGTGTACTTCATTTTCTAGGGATTTGGATTATAATCTGGATTTCATGAATATTATGTTGTGGGAACTGTGGGTAATATTACAGTTCCTTTAAGACTATTGGTATTTTTGTTTTAGTGGGCAATTAAAGGTTTGGGCTCAAATTGACTCTTGGGTGGCAACTTGATCCTAGATCAAATATATTTTAATCCTTCGTTGAATTTCTTGGAGATATTTCTGCACCACTGAAACTCAGAGATCAACAAAGAATTGTAAAGAATTGATACATTTGTAAAATTCTGTTAATGATACTGCCTTCCGTGTAGGTAGAGTAATGATGACATCAATAGACAATTAATACTATACAAGCACTTGGGAAAATGTCTAGCACATTATAAGCCCTAAAGAAATGCTAGCTAAAATAAAGGAACAGACCTCCAAAAAAAAAAAAAGAAAGAAAGAAAGAAAGAAATGCTAGCTATTGCTTTTGTTTTGTAAATTTTCCTTCTTAATGTCACACACACATGAATTATGGCTGCACCATGATTCATTTTCCTATTACCCTTGTGATGGTGGTTTTAATTTTTTCCTGTCTTTTGTAAAATAGACCACATTAATATCCTGGAATGTGCTTATTTATCCACATAAAGGAGTGTCCCTCTTGGAATAAATACCAAGAAATAGAATTGCTGGGTTAAAATATATGTATTTTTCATTGTTTATGTTACATGAAGTAAAGAAAACAAATAGGTCCTCCCTGGTGGCACTAAGGGTTAAAGTGTAAGCTAGCTGCAGCTGCTTCAGTTCGAGTTCAGTCCCCAACCAGGGAGGTGACCACATGGCGTGGCAGACCTCTCCTTGTTGCCTGCTGTTTCCCTCAGCAGTGTACTTCATCAGTCTGTCTGTTCTGTTCCCCACTCTGTCTCTGGTGAATCCTCTCACCGCCCTGCACCTCTGGTCAGTACCCCACTTCTGTGTGCACAAACAAATACATCTTTAAAAAAAGAAGAAAACAAAAAATCGAATATATTTTTATTCAATCCTGTCAGAGCAGGATTCTCAGTGTGAGAAAAAGGAGATGCAGATGTAAGGTGGAAGAGGCTAACAAACTCCCATGCTATCCTGGGTATAAATTGGAATCATCGGTATAAATTCATGGGCTATTTTATTTAATAGGCAAAATAATCAATGCAATAGTAATAAGCGAAGGTAGGACTTCTTTGAGAAACAGCTTATCCAAATCATTTCAATGGCCTGCAAAACCAGCAAGATCTGGTTCTACAGAATCCTACACCCCATTCCCCATCTCTCTCCTGCTCTTGCCACAGTGATCACCATATGTAGCATTGCAAATCACTCCTTCACTCCCCCATCTCCTTTATACACCTACTTTTAGTTTTTTTCCATAGCACTTAACACCTTCTGACATCCATGTGTCAGATATAAGTTACATGTGTGTAACTTATATCAGTCACGCATTATCAAATTAATTCTATAAACATATCACCCTAAATCTCAATGACTGAAAAACAACAATCACCTTTTCTCTGTCAGTTATGTCTGGCTTGACTAGGGGTTGGCCCCAAGCTGAAATTTGGATCTCATTCTCCTCCACGTGCCTCTTGTTATGGTTCAGCCAGCAAGCTATCAGGGATGCATCCTTCTCAAGCTTACTCAAAAGCATAAGAAAACAGGCCTAATCACACAAGCACATTTTTCAAGTTTTTGTTCACTACCACTAATATTCTATTGCCTAAAACAAGTCTTATGGCCAAAGTCAACAATAATTGATACTATAAACCCATCAGGCCTTATAAGTGGCTTCATTATGGGACTGTGTGCCTACTAGTGAGGGGCACCCAGGGGCTTCAGACTTGCCTGCTCTAAATGGGTTCTGCCACATACTGCAATACAAAGCACCTGGTGCATAAGGCCATCTATAGAAAATAACTTCAATACAGTTAATGTGCAATGAAGAGAAGGGAAAGCATAGATAAGATATTTTTCACATGAAACACCCAATGTTACCCATCCCCTCATGAGTAAATTCCCAGCCAAGCAGGGCTGGCCAAAAAAAAGCAGGACCGCTGAGGTCCAAAGCCCGCCACAAGTCTCAGGCACCTTCTGCTGGGTATCCATAGGAAAGGGCCACAAAGGGCCAGGCAAGCCTGGAGGTAAAAGAGCAAATCAAATTCAAGGTAAAGCTGCCATTTTTATCTCCCCATGGGTTTCTCACTCATGGTTCTGCCTCTTGTGTCTCCTTCCATGTCCCTGGTACAAAGCCAAGGTAAGGAAGCAAGCACAGCTTCTTCACATGTCTGTCTGCTCCATGTGCCTCCTCCAGGTTTTATTTTTGATCTTCTGGAAGACTTCTTCCAATCTTCTGCTTTTCCTTGCTGCCTAGCTCCACCCTTAGGTTTCCTTAGAGAAACCTCCCCTTTCCCTGGGGATTACCTTGTTGCACAAGTATTAGTGCATCTAGTACTTACTCCAAATACAAGGGAGAAATGGTACAGATCTCAAGACTTAGCTTCCACTATGAACTTTGAGAAGGCACTGTATGTCAGGTAGACATAATCTGCTGCATTTTCACAGCATTCTGCTTGCAATGACAAGAAAAAAGCAAAAGGCAGGAAAAGCAGCCTGTTGCAAACTTCTGACTCAAAAGAACAGCTATAATCGTGATACATAATCCTAGGAATGACAGAGTTACAATTCCTTCTACCCTCAAGGAAACATTATCTGTGCCAAATAATTCCTGCTAGGTCCTCTATTATCCTAATTGTCACACTGGTAAGAGACTGGAACAGTTTCCCCCAAGATGTTAATCACTGATAGTGGCATATTGTTTTACCTCCTTTGCAAATAAATGAACAGGACAGCAGAATAAAGCACCTAGTAAATGGGAAGGAAGTTGGCTGGAGCAAATGGCTCTTCTAGTTCCCCTTGAATCATTTAGCAGAAGCCCTGGTCAGTATTAATTATTTTATAAACACACACACACAGAGACACACACACACACGAATGACTGAGCCCCATCTACAAAGATTGTGATTTAATTGGTCTCGACATTAAGACTTTTAAAAGAAAAACTCTCTCAGGTAATTTTAACATGCAACAAAGTTTGAGAACCAGGGCATAACAGCCTAATACAATTACCACGAAGTAGTAAACACCTATTGGATAGAGATGCTAAGAAATTTCTCTCTATTGGATCTTTTCAGCAGCATAGAAGCAGTTATTTCTCCTATTTTAAAACCAATAACCTCGTATTGACACTACGTCCTTCCCTCCCCATGGCTCTTTCCCCTTTTTAGGAAAACTGGAAAGGATTGTCTAAACTTTTAGTCCCCCATTTCCTTCCTCCTAGTTGCTTTTGAACCCACTCTAACAAGGCACTGATTTCTACCAAAATTGTTATCAAAGTCACCAGTGCCATGCACATTGTCCAATCCAGTGAGTCTCATTGTTCCTGTTACTTGATTCACCAGCTGATCTCTCTCTCCTCATTGAAATACTTTCTTCACGTGGTGTGACAAAAGGATGTGACACTCAGAGCTTCTTGCCTCTGTGACCTAGACACCTTTGCTGGTTTCTCATCTTATTCACTAAAGTGCTCATTGCTCAATCTTGGTATCGCTTCTTCTTCCTACCAATAACTGTTCTCAGATGATCATATCCAGAGTTGTAATTTTATATACAAGTAAAGAGTGATGACTCCAATTACCTGGTTGGCATCTCCATTTAGATGGCAGGTATTTTAAACTTACCTTGCAGTTACAAAGTAAATAAGTCATGGAGATGTCATATATAGCATGGTGACATAGTTAGTAACACGGTATTGCGTACTTGACAGTTGCTAAGAGAGTAGATTCTAAAAGTTCTTAAAATAAAAACAAACACAATAAAACATGACTGGAATATGGGAAAAGAGAAAGCAAAGGCAGAGGCAGTAAGTGCACTCCTGCTGTGGAGAGTCTTCTCTTTAGCCATCAACCACCACCATGAATCCCAGCCTGAAGCCTGAAACATCTCTCTGGAGATGTCCAACCAAGAGATATTTTCCTTATGACAAAATAGCTCCTCAATTCTTGTCTTTCTTACATGCAAATTAAAAACCAGAGGTGAAGAGTTAATGCATGCATACTGCCCTGTCTAAGCTAAGCATGGCCCAGTCTGGAAATTAACATGTGCCTAAAAAAAACCAACAAGTTTCTCACTTGCTTTGTTGCTTTTCTCAGTGCACCCTCCTTATCTCCACATCATATATATATATATATATGTCTTACCTGGGGGGAGTTGAAGAAGTAATTGGCCAGGACCCCTTTTTTTCACTCAATCTCTTCTTGGTTAATCTTCATTTTGACTTCCAAGAACAAATTTTCTCCTTCTATACAATGCCAATAATTATTGTAACAGGGTGGTCCCCAAGGAAAGGGGAGGTTCCAGATTCTCTGCCCCACCCTAAGGAAGGGGTGAGCTGAGCAGGGAGGAGGAGAAGCTGTAGAGAAGACTGGACGTGGAGAATGGTGGAGATCAAGGAGACTTGGAGGAGGCACATGGAGCACAGAGACATGTGAAGAAGCTGCGCTGGCTTCTTGGCCTTGGACTTGCACCAGGGACTTGGGGGACTTGGAAGAGACACTTGAAACAGATGAGAGACCCATGTGGAGGTTAAAAATGGCAGCTTTTATCTTGAGCTTAATTTTGCTCTTTTCCTTCCAGATGTTTTCTTCCCCTTTCCTATGGGTCCCCACCAATAGGTGCCTAGACTGGTGGCAAACTTTTGGGTCTCAACAGTCACGCTTGGTTGTGACTGTTATCCACAAGTGCATGGATAACTTTGGGTATTTCGTGTGAAAACTGTTTACTATTTGTTCCCTTCGCATCTCTTTACAGCACACTAATGTATTTCCGTAGATGGTCTTACACACCAGAGTATGTTTTGTCTTGATGCAGTGGATGGCAGAACCTGTTTAGAGCAGGCAGGTTTGAGGGCCTAGCGTACCCCTTACCCACCCCTGTAAGATTATCATTAACAAGAAAAAATAATTGCAACCATTATGGAGATGGATGGTGTACCTCAGTGAAAAAATGAACTTTACATGTCCAAAACTCCACTCCTGATCTTTATCCCATAAATTTGCTCCTAGTCTTTCACATCTCAGAAATGGCAACTCTTTATTCCTTCTGCTTAGATGCCATGCCATGGAGTTGTCCTTAGCATCTGGCCTACCAGAATAGCAACTCTACCTTCACAGCTTATTGGCAGTCTGGTGCCACTCTGCCATCCTGGCCCAAGACACCATCAGATCCTGCGTGGTTATTACAACAAGCTTCAGCTGATAGTCCTGTTTCTGTCCCAGCCTGCCTTAACTCTAGTGTCAGTATAGCAACCGCAGTACTCTGGTTATAATTCGAGTCAGACGATACTGCTCTGCTCAAAATCCTCCAACAGTTTACAGTCTCCCTCCAAGTTAAAAACCAACATCCTAGGTCATATGGAAGCTCTATTTAGAGCCTTTTGAGAAACTTCCAAACAGTTTTCCATAGTGGTTCTACTCATTTGCACTCCCACCAGCAGTGCAGGCAAGTTCCCTTTTCTCCACATCCTCGCAACATTTGTTGTTGCTAGATGTTTTTAAGATGTGCCATTCTCACTAGTGTGAGATGGCATCCCATTGTGGTTTTTATTTGCATTTCCCTAATTACAAGTGATGTTCAACATTTTTTCATATGCTTGTTGGCCATCTGCATTTCTTCAGGGACACCAGCACCCCCATGCTTATTGCTGCTCTATTTACAATAAGGAAGACGTGGAATCAACCCAAATGCCCAGAAATAGAAGACTGGATTATTAAAAAGATGTGGTACATATACACAATGGAATATTATCCAGCAATCAAAAAAGATAAAATCATGCCTTTGCAGCAACATGGATAGAACTGGAAGGGATCGTGCTTAGTAAAATAAGCCAGAAAGAAACAGAAAAACACCAGATGTTTTCACTCATAGCAGGAACATAATGGCTAAGGGGGGAGAGAGAGACAAAAACAGAGAGAGAAGAGTAAAAATGAAAACAAGTACAACTATAAACCAGAGACATTTTATGGGGCTAGAAGGGAGAATGGGATCAGAACTGGGGTGGGAAGAGGGAAGAGTGCACTGGACTGTGGTGATGGCACAGGGGTGAATTGGTGGTGCGAAGTCCATGGGGATTACAACTGAGATGAAAAAATGCACAAAATGAAGAATGATATAAAAAATAAAAATGAATAAATAAGAAAGAATATGAAAAAAAATACAACATCCTGGCGGTGACCTTGAAACCTGCATGAGCTGGCTCTGTTCTCCCCCTGACCTCATCTCCCTTCTGCTCTCTCCTCACTCTATCTACCTCAGCCACACTGACCTTCTTGCTGTTTCTTGACCACCCAAGGCAGTGCCTCACCTTTGGGCCTTTGAAATTGCTGTTTCTTCTGCTTGGAACTCTTTCCTACCAGACACCCATATGACTCATTTCCTTGACCCCTTCAAATACACCTTCTCAATGAAGTCATCCTTTCCCAGAACTGTAAACCTCACCCCCACAATTGGTGTATACACACCCCCTGAGTTAACATAGTAAATATTACAATATAAAAGTATCTTATCTTGCTTATTTATCTTGTCTGTTATCTGTTCTCCCCTCTCCATTAAAGTATGTGCTCCAGGAAAGTACACATTTTTGTCCATTCTTTTCTATTTTGTTAACTGATGTTTCCCAGAACCCAGAGCACTGGTTGGTACACAGCTGGTGCCCAATAAATACTTGTTGAAAGGATCAATGAATAAAAGTAAAGTACAAGTTATTTATTGGTTATATTTGATCTTTACTAAATGAACTAAGTAAAATCTATGATCCCATTTTATATGTGGATCTAGCCGTTGGATATTGGAGTGAGATAGCCTTCATTTACAAACTGGGTGACAGGGCAAACTACATAACTTTCCTGAGCCTCAGTTTTTAAAAGGGACACACGAGGCTCAACTGAGACAATTTATTGAAGTGATCAACTTAGTTGTGAAATTTTTCAAAGCATGTTTTACGTGCATCAGTGTATGAGCGCTATTTAAAATAATCAAACTTATAGAAGCAGAGAGCAGAATAGTGGCTGATAATGGTTGTGGGAGGGGAAAATGGGGAGTTCATAATCCATGTGTATAAAGTTTTTTTTTTTTAAGATTTATTTATTTGTGCATACAGAACTGGGGTACAGGCCAGAGGCTTAGGGTTGGCGAGAGGCTTCACCAGAGACAGAGTGGGGAGCAGAACAGGCAGATCGATGAAGTACACTGCTGAGGGGAGCAGCAAGCAGGTCAGGAGAGGTCTGCCACGCCATGTGGTCACCTCCAGGGCAGGCGGGAATCGAACTCATGCAGAAGTGGCTTTAGATTCTCAGTGCTGTGCTTTAACCTGCTGCACCACCAGGGAGGGCCCATGTGTATAAAGTTTTAATAATGCAAGATAAATACATTATAGATACTTGCTGTACAATATTGTAGAAGTTGACAATATTGTATTTTACATACAAAATATGTTAAGAAGTTAGAGCTCATCTAAGTATTCTTACCACAGTAAATTAAAATTAGTAAGTGAAAACCCAACTAAAAAAACCAAGCTGTATGACTCCATAACTATAAAAAAACAAACAATTCCTTAAAATGTTCCTGATTCCTTAAAATGTTCCTGCCGAAGAAGGGTGCTTTGCAATCATAAAGAAACAGAATGGTTAAGGTACTTCAAAGCCTGTAAGATCACGGTCCTCTGCAATGTAGACGTCCAGTTCAGTGTACAGCTACCCTAATTGAAATTAGGTACCAAAAGCCAAGTTCATTGTTTCTTTTTTTTTTTCCAAATCTCGTTTTTGAAGTAGTAAACAATGCAGGAAATTCAGCTGGCACTAAAATCTTAGCTTGGTAATTATATGACTTTGGCTTACTACTTTAACCCCTTTGAGATGTAATTCTCTCATCCATGAAATTATGACACAGTCTCACCCTACTTAGAGCATTCTTGTGAAAAGTAAACAAGATAAATACACTCGACTCAGTTCTTGGCACATTCTACAATTATTTCAAGAGCAATCATCCAAGTAGATATGCTTTTATTTTGTGTTTAAGGGACTCTAGTGGCTAGTAAATATGAGATGATGGATACATATTCCTTTCATATATGAAGGAATTAACATATGGGCCAGGCTGATGTGCTCATTAACATGTACCTAGAGCTCATCAGTAGAATTTAATTTTGTTTTACATTTATGAACTATGACTCCCATTAAATGCATCTTTCAGGAGCATAAAAAGACAAACGATTGGTGACAAGAATAATGTGGTCATTTTTCTTATTCTAAAGCTACTAAAATGTGGAATAAATCTTTACTAAGACTAAGAAAGTACAATGAAAGGATCAAATCTTCTGTAATTAAAATGTTTACAGTTAAATAGAAATCTAGTGGTATCAAATACATGCTAAGAATGGAAGAGGGGGATGTAGAGTCTATGTTCAGTAGGAATTCTTGGTGGCCCAGTCACTTTAATGTGTTAATATCCGACTGGTGCGCACATGTGAAAATTGATATAAATTACTTAGCAACTGCCCTTATGAAGCCCAACCATAAGGTCTCGTGACTTGGAACAATTTGCTTGGTTACACATAGTCAAAACACCTAGTCAATTTAATTTTTCACTTCTCAGTCAGCTCTTTGGGTGAAAGGCAGACAAAACCAAATTAGTGTGTGTTTTTTTTTTCTTTTAATTCTCTTTTTGAATCTGATGCCTGCTTTTGGAAATGGAAATACCTGAGCCACAATGGGTCAAAATTAATTTGTCAGTGAAGTATAAAGAACACAGAAAGCTAGAGACATAATGAATGAAACCAAAAATGTCAACCTTCATCTTCCTCAATAATCCTTGATCGAGTATCAGCTCACTCTAATTTGCACATAACCACACTCTAAATTTTATTGGTAGATGTACCTTGCATCAGGAATAGCTTTTCGTGCTCTTGTCCCTCAAGGTAATCTTCAGCTACAATAGTCCTTCCTCTTCTCCTCAAAACAACTTTTTCCTTTTATTATTTTTTATTAAACTTAAATTTTCATACGTCGTTGTTCATTTTTGTACAATATATGATTTCTCCCTTCGCATGTAGTACACATAATTCTCCCACCAGCACATCACCTGTGAACTGTTACCATAGTCCCTTGTACTCTTCCCTCCCCTATCAAATAACTTCTGTTTCTTTAAAAGATTTATTTTTATTTATTTATGCATACAAGAACTGAGGTATAGGTCAGGGGTGCAGGATGTGAGAGGATTCACCAGAGACAGTGAGGAGCAGAACAGGCAGACTGCTTGAAATATACTACTGAGGGGAGCAGCGAGCAGGTCAGGAGAGGTCTGCCACGCCATGTGGGTCACCTCCCTGGCGGGGGATAGAGTGCAGGCCACAGCTCTTGCCTCAGTGGCTGGCAACAGCTTGATAGTGCTGAGACTTTAACACCCTGTGCCACCAGGGAGTTCCCAAAACAACTTATTGAGATACATAAAACAGGTAAAATTCTGCTCATATTTTACAGGTGAGGAAACTGAGGCAGAGAACTGGTTAGCAAATTCTAAAGTGTTACATACATATCAAGAGAGAGTGTTTAGACTAGAACCCAAATTTCTAATTGCTGATTGAAAATTTCTACTGCAGCATAGCACTTCCTTATGCCACAGTTAACCTGTCTATCACAGTGATACTTATGGGAAAAAAAGTTCGGACAAAGTTCTACAAAATTGCTTGAATCTTTTAAAAACCTCCTTAAATTAAAGCATATTTTTCCCAGCCTCCCACCGCCTTCCCTCCCCTGCTGTCTTTCCCTCAGAAACTCAGAAGGAAACTGAAAAATCTAATAAGCAATTTGCTTTAGGCACTAAGGGTCTTCTCTCGAATGACTCTCTACTTTGTTAGTTCTTCCCATTGAAAATATAATTTCATAAATGTGGTGTTGTATCCCAGATGGAAGACTGGAACAGAAAGAGGGTATTAGTGGGGAAACCAGGGAAATTTGAATAAAGGTTGGAATTTAGTTAATGGTAATGTGCTAAAGTTAATCTCGTAATTTTGAAAAGGACACTAGTTATGTCCGTTGTCAACATTAGGAGAAACTAAGTGAGGGATAGATGGGCTGTGTTAGTTTCTTCTAATGTTGTGTGGTGTTATCCTTGCAACTTTTCTTAAAAAATGAAATTATTCCAAAATAGAAATTTTATTAAAATACAATTGTAAATATGGCAGCTTTAACATTAACCTACAGTACATCTCATCTAAAAAAATATGCATTTTTTTCTATCATTATCAGTACCATATTTTTACTTTCCCCTATATTTTTTTGAGTCACTCACATGCTAGTTGGCAGAGCAGGAGCAAGTGAGTATGAAAACAGTGTCCCCAAATAATCATCAACCTCTACTTCTCCTTTGAAACACCTAGCTGGCTACCTGTAAATGGTTCTTGAGGCTATAAACATATGGCATGTCTGCAGAATCAGCTTTGTATGATTCTATGTATGGAAGTTAAATTGAAGGAGTAGAAAGCAGAAATTGGCTGCACAATGCCTAAAGAAGTAAGCAGTGAGTATCAAGTATGCCCCTTGAACTCCCTCCCGCAAAAAGTTGTCTGATCTTTTCCCATAAATTAGAATTCGTAAGCCATAGACTGAAGAATTGAAAGGAAAAGTTAACCCCTAAAAGCTAAAAGCTAACCCCTTCTTTAAATAACTTGTAAACCATATGTAAACCACCTTCCTTGTTCTTATAAACACACTTCACATCCAGAATCCCCAGTAAAGTTCTTCATTTCCATCATTTTGCCGCTAAGTAGCACTTGTCAGTATCATGAGGCACTTCATTGTGACCGAAAGGGGCAAATATTATGAAATCTAGATTTGAATTGTGTTGGCAATAATGACAATGTCACATTAGCAGTAAATGAAGAGGTGACCTAAAACCTGCCTAAAGGGTACGAATGGTAATGGTGTACCAAGAACCACATTATTTCTTAAACTTTCTCCACTCCACCTATCCTAACTTCTAAGCAGAACTAGTAGGAGAAAGAACAGAATGCTGGGCTAAGTGATCAACTGAATTTTTACCATGGAGATGAAGTTCCTGCACAGTAAATGTTTTGAGATGCTTTTTTAGTACCTGGTCTCTGCTGCAGGGGGCCACCTCCATGCCCTGTCCTCCTCAGAGGACTGCTTTTGGCCAACGAATGCCTTGCTTAAGGTTTGACTAGGTAGAACGCCTTTGCATGAGAGTTTGTATCTAGATAATTTAAATATAATAACCAACATATCTTTTCATTCCATTCTATTACCCTTCTCTGATTCAGGCTGACTTACTAAGAATCAGCATCAGTAGCCTCAAAGTAAAAACATCATAGGACAAATAATGGAAAAAAGGAAAAAAAAAGCCTATTGTTGGCTTTTAAATTTCAAGTAGCAACAAATCAAATGAGCCAAACTGAATAAGTTGTGTCATCTGTATGTTGGTGTAATATTATACAGCCATCAGAATGAATGATCAACACAATAATATTGATGCAGTTAACAATGCACTAGGTAAAAATCATTGAAAGCCCAAAAAAGAGTTTTGTAAAACATACTTCTTTAATTTTTAGAGTAAAAAAAATTCCTTTTTGTAAGACCTGTAGGTGTAATAAAATTGTATCAAAAAATGAAAAGTATAAAGCACATGGGATTAGAGCTAATGATGCATCAGATAAGGGCTGGCAGGTAGAGCAGGGTATGATGAGGTGGAACACATGGTTAGTGGTAGGTTACTGTTAAGCTTCTAACTCCATAGCTTTATCTTTGACTGAGTTGTTTAGGTTTTCAAAATTAAGATATTAGAATTGAAAATAAATACACTTGTTCTTCAGTAACTTGAATGTTACAGGTGCAGAAACATGTGAATTAAAAGAAAAAAAAATCCATGTAGGCCCTCCCTGGTGATGCAGCACTGAGAAGCTTAAGCCACTTCAGCATGAGTTCGATCCCCACCCTGGAGGTGATCGACATGATGCAGCAGACCTCTCCTGACCCGCCCGCTGCTCCCCTCAGCAGTGTACTTCGACAGTCGGCCTGTTCTGCTCCCTACTCTGCCTCTGATGAAGCCTCTCACCACCCCTGCACCTCTGGCCTGTACCCCAGTTCTGTATGCGTAAAATAAATAAATTTTTAAAAATAAATCCATGTATAACTTTGGTTTCCCTAAAACTTAACTACAGTTGTTCCTTAGTATCCTCAAGGGGAGTGGTTTCATCATACTCTCTCCGCCTGTACTCAGCCTACTTGTAGAGTTAGTAAATTTGGAACCCAACAATATAAAAAATCTGAGTATAATTAGACCCTTGAAGTGCAAACCTGTGTTTTTCAAGGGTCAACTGTAACTAGTTAAATCAAAGAGGGCCAAGTGTGGACCAATGGTGATGGTGTTTCTTTAAACAAGGGTTAAGATGTATCTCCTGGGCACCAGAGGACCAATTTGATAATATTAAATAGCCACAGACAAGCAAAGATAATCAATTGAGAATAAGCAATTTTGAGTTTCTTTATCCCTTGGTCTGAGACTCTTAGCATAAATAGTGAATGGTGAATGTAGGGAAAAGTGTCTTCTGCTTTCCTACAACAGTCTAATGTCCTTCTAAGTGGGGTTGGAGAATCTCAAGAAAATGACAGTAAGTCTGCAGAGTGAGCCCTGACAGCAATGGGCTCTAATTCTCACTTCATTTGGAGAATGCTAGAAGTCAGGAGAAAATGGGGACTCCCCGTAAATTTAAGTAACTCAAGAAACGATTGAACTTGTGGGCTTCACAAGGGCACAGGCATGGTTACACAGCATCCCGAGTTACATGGGATCACAAGAAATGTCCACAGTAGGGCCTGAGGCAGCCCCATGGAGTTTTCTGTAGCTCTAGAGGGAGGCGGGGAAAATCAGGTGTCCCATGGGCCCAAGGGGCTAGGAAGCATAAAATATGAGGAGAGCAGAACCTGAAGACACCCCGTGGTGGAGAGGAAGGGACAATACAACAGTGGCCTTCTGGAAGCTTCAGCCACAGACCAGATCAGATGTGGCACAGACAGGCAGATCCAGCATTCCTCAAACCCTTTGGCATCTCCTTCCCACTCCACTGTGAGTAAACTGTGGAAATGCCTCAGAACTTAATCATGTATCAGGTGAAAGAAGAGGGTTCCCAAATAACTGAGGGGACCAGAAATATTGAAGAGTGAGAGTTACTGCTGACCTGATAGAAGACTTATCTGAGCAATTACATTTAGTTATGAAAGTTGCATTTTTAAATAGTTGTATTATTTTTAATGAGGTAATGTTGGTTTACAATACTGTATATGATTTGGGTTCCCACTACTTCAGATGTATGATACCGCACATACATACCACCAAAACACCCATAAAAATTACATTTGTTACACAACTGAACTTGTGGGCTGAGATATAAAACCCACGTGTGTGTAAGTTGTCAACACAATCCCTATGATTATTTGGGAATGTTGAATATGGAAGCAAAGCATACAGATTAGTCTGGTCTTGGTGCCATAACTGGCGACGAGAGCTTTGGAAAATCTCTGGGCCTCAGACTCCTGAAGAGAGGTGGTAACCAGAACCAGGTAAAGCTCTGACTCTGCCACTAGAACATGTCTCTCAGACTTGGTCACCTCAGACAGACATGTCTCTTTCCTTCTCTGTGTTTCCAGTTCCTCAGATGGGGAAAGAGATGAAATAACACATTCATTTTTGCTTTAATATATACATTAACTTTCATAGGAGCTTCAATGAACTTCAGTTGCAACAGATGCAGCTAATATCCTCTGGTTTCACTAACTATTATTATGTAGATAACTGTTATTTTGTTCAAAGCATTATCATCAAATTGGGTTTGTAGAGGGTCATTTATCCCTGTCTACAGCCTGTCACTCAGATGGCCAGAAATAGCTAAGATGTCAATGTTTAACCGTGAAGAACCAGCAGATTCCTTTGTAGAGCTAAATACAGTCCAATTTTTGTTATTTTTCCAGATATTATTGGTTTGGCTGTCTCTGCTTAAGAACAATTTCTAGTGTCATGAATATAATCAGACACTTCTGAGTGAACCTCTAAGAACAGAAGGTGGGTCTATTTATTTTTTAAGTGGTTGTATGTAATTTTGGGCTTCCTGCCTACTTCTATTTATTTGCCTGTGAAACACTGTGAAAATGGGGTTCTGGGGAGGTAGTCAGAGATTTGGAATCTGGGAGTGGAGGAGCAGGGGTTTCGCTACCAGGGCATGTGGGGAAAGAAAACTTGTTGACTCCCAAGACAGGTAGACATGTCACTTTACAGAAAACATGGAGCCACAGCATGGATGCGACAGAGAGGACTTGTGGGCGCAGGTCTTAGATTCCAGCAGACATGGGCTTGAATATTGGCTGACCCCCTCACTAGCTGTGTGACCTTACTCATTTGTCAACAGTGGGGTGGCAATAATAGTTCCTACCTCATAAGCTGGCTCTGAGACCTCAAATTAAATAAGACATGTAGAAGTACTTAGCATCTTGCCCAAAACACAGTGTCTAATAAGTGGTAGTATTCTGATTATTAATAAATAATTATCACAGTTCCACAGAATCCCTCAAATAGAAGGTCACTTGACCCAGCTCTTTGAGGGTGTAGATGTGATGCTGAGAACCAGAAGGGAAAGGAGACTTGTCTGGGGATACACCGCTCGCTACTGACAGCACCAGGACCAACGTGTGGCATCCTGAAGATCTTTCACCCCAGAGCACCTATGTGCTACTTTGGCAGACTAGTGACAAGAGCTGCTTAGGTTCTTTGTGCCTTTCCAAGCCTCCTTTCCCATCCTTTCCCATTCTGGTTTGGGAACAAAGGCCTGGCTGAGGTTGATTCCTATTTGGGGTAGACTTTAGGTCTCGGGGCCCAGACTACCCTTAGGTAGATCATAGCAGAGAAGTTTGGCAAGAGCAGAACTTCAGTGGCCACAGAGAGCTACCTTCTTCCTTGCACACTTCCTGCATGGCCGCTTCCTGCCAGCCATGGCAATAGATGTCTGATTCTTCACTCAGGGAATCTGCGGTGAAACCTGTGCTGATAGCTTCGGGGTTCTGCCCCTTGGAGGGTTGTTTTGCTCATGAAGATCACGTGGTACTTTTTTCATTAAGCGTCTCCTCGCCACCAGCAGCAATGAAAGTATTCTGTGATAGTCTTAAGGTGATAGCTGCAAGAATGGCTTTCTGGTTCAGAATGGACAATGAGGGGCACTTTTGCTGTCTCCTGCTGTGTCTCATGGGGAGGGCTTAGGGGCTCAAAAAAGCAGCAGGAGCAGGAGCAGGAGTAGGGGAGGCTGCAGGTACAGCAGCAATTGCCAAAGTGATGAGGAAGTATTTACAAAACTTGAGCAAGGACACAATGGCACACGAAAGTATGGCAGCCTGAGATGTGCTCAGGTGGGGCTTCTGGCCTGCAGCTGACGAGGGAAGGCAGCCAGAGATGGGTCTGGCAATACAGAAAATCACATGTTAGACAACTGTGGAGACTGCCGGGCAGAAGTGCGAAATTCCTATAGGCTGATAAGTGAACCTTTCACAGGAACACTTTGCCCCTTGATCTTGAGCGTTCTTGTTGCCACTGCCTAGCCTTGAAGCGCTTTGACTGGTGAATGCCTCAGGAGCTTTTAGACATTGTACTTAGGGGTTTTAGATGCGGTGTTTTCTTGCAATGGGTTGATCTAATATTTTAAATAAGGACTGAAGGGAGAGGCATTGGTTGGTGAGGGACAACAATATATTTTTTTTAACTCTGATGATTTGCCAAAGAATTATTCTCCTTTTCCTTGTCCCAGGTGGTAAGGTGTTCCAAGAAACCCCCAAAACACTGGATACCAACAGTGAATCTCCAAAGGCTTATTTAGTCCATGTTGTTTAGAAAAAAAAAAAGTCTGGCTTGTCAAATGGGCTGCCTGAAGATAATAATTAAATTAAATGAAATTAATCCCAAGAACTACTATTATGGGATCGGCTGATTACATAGGTAGCTAAGACCCACTAACTACCATTTTCCTTGCTGGACTAAAAAACGACATTTTTTTGGTTATGTGTGACTAAGTAGAGCAGCACAGTCTTGCCCATGGAAGGAACGCTTCTTTATATATAGTGTAAATCAGGGGGCAGTACAGAGTCCCCGTGTGTGCTCCGGCCTGATGGTCTCCCCTCTCAATGCTCCTTGCTGTGCTGTGCCACAGTTAATCAAGCTTTCTAGGTTTTAGTTAATTTCAGGACCCCAATAAATTGGTTTGTACTGGCATTAGTCCAACCCTGATAATTTCACAGCCATGTGCTGGAAACTGCTGCAAGTTTGCACAGGACTTAGCAAGCAGGGAGTTGGGGTGCGGGGAGCATAAAAGACTCTTGTTTGGCTTAAGTTCCATTAATATTGGGGAAAGCTAAACCCTTAAGTGACAGAAAAACATGGCTGAGCACATGGACTTTGTAGCTGGGAGTGGGTTTCTCTGTGTTCTTTATACCCTCCCCCATCTCATGGTAGATTTTAAAACAATAAAATTAAATAAACCCAAACCTTAGTTTGACATTTCTCTTTGTCTGATTGTTCTCAAGTTTTTGTCTCTGATTTCACAAGAGCCCCTTGGGGAATAAGCACTGGAGCCCATAATCTAGTAAAAGGTTCATTTGGGTTTAGGCTTTTTCTTTTTAAAGATATGATTCTTGGAGTTTTTTTTTTTTTTGTGTGTGTGTGTGTGTGTGTGTGTGTTTTTGAATTGCAGGCAGCTTGATGACTGAGAGGTTACCAGGAAAATACAAAATTCAAAGGCAGCAATGGCGGGAGGGGGGGAATCTCTGATGAAAACAGACGTTTGTGGCCCCCTCTGTAAATTAGCTGCTATGGAGAATAACTCCAACTACCAATTCTTGCAGCTTGTTAGAGGCAGTAATATGTCTGGTCTTGGGCTCTAGAATGTTCTACAGATAGAAAATACAGGTTAAAAGAGAAAATTAGAATGAGTAATTCAACACTGGGAATATGATTTCACAATCAAAGGCTGCAAGAACTTTAAACAACCGAAGAAATCAATTTTTGCATTTTGCAGATGGGGAAACTGAGGCCCACAGGGAGCAAGAGTTGAGATATGACCAATCCAAGGTAAAGGCAGGACCAGAACCATTCAAGGATCCATGCAGGTTCTGATACCGCATCACTCTTGTGGCAAGAACATCGTATTTTCTCTATGTAAAGGGGGAGAAAATGTGGACACTTGGTTATAGGGCCAATGTGAGAGTGGTTGTTTAGATTTTCAGATTTTCTTGGCAAAACTCCCTGGACGTGCAGATTCTCTGCTAGGTTTTAAAATCATCCAAACACAGAAAACTAGAGATGAGTGTTTGACTGTGTCTACATGATGCCTAAACAGACAGTTGATTCAGTAAAAAAATATTATTCATTTTGCTGGTTTGGCAACACAACCAGTTGGTGGACTGAATCTCTCACTTTTTAACTCCTTGAGAGATTGTGTGGGGTAGAAGGAAATGTCCCAGTCTGACTGTCAGGGCAAAGACTTGAGTTACTTGTCTCCCTACCCTCAGCTTCATTTGCTTCTGTTAAATGTTTATCAGATTTGGACTAAGTTGAAGCTTAGGTGCCCTGGAGTTTTCAACTTGTACTATTCTATGTAAACTGAGTCATTTTCTGTACAGAATGCGAATGGTGACATCCATACTTGTGAACTTTGCTGTCTACACGTGAAGTCAGCAGCCCTGAAGTTTTAGAGTAAGAAGACATTTCTGGAAGTGATTCAAAGTCCACTTCCATTTCACTCTGAACTTAGCTTTTAAGTAGGCAGCTCCCTGCTCTCCTTCGTTGCCTCTCTTGATCTCCTTCTAACAAGGAGAAAAGGAGCCCAGTATTCCATTGACAGGAAGACTCAACAGTACTGTCAGGAGGCCTGTGTTTTGTCATCTGATCTCACCAAGCAGTGCCAATCCTTCATCAGTCCACTCAGATAACCCGTTTCCGAAGGCTGGTTAATTGGCCAGTGGAGTTTGCAAAAAGAGGTAAGGAACAAGGATGTAGTGTTAACTTAATGATGGGCTTCACGTCAAGTGTTGAATGTGACTCTTTCTGATTGATTTCTGACTCCAACTTAGCCTATGAATAAGATCTCCTGGCTCCTGCCTCTGACCATCCGTTTACATGAATTGCTGAAGCTTTTTTGAGTGGATTCCAGCTAGTGGTGTTCTGGAGCCAGCCCCCAGTAGCTTATGAAAAGAAATTGTGCACATCTTTACCAACTCCACATTAAGTGACAACAAGTTGGTAATTTGAAATTGACCATGTTTGGGGGGCATATTTCATATAACAGAAACGAAGTTGCTACAAATATGGACTTTCCGCACCCCCCCACCTCCATGAGTCAGTTATTAAGTATTTATCACTGTACATTATGATTTCAACTCAGATGCCGTCAGAGTAATTTGAATGTAGAAAACAGATCTGTGGGTAACAGAAGGAGACAATAGGGAGTCGTTGGGACTGTGGCAATTCATGAATATATGTGCTATATAAAAGTAGCAGCTACTTCTCTGTGATACTCTATGTTACTGTGCAGAGGTCAGGCACAAGCTGCAGGCAATTCCAATTTTTTAACAGGAACTAGAAATCAGGGTTTTTATGTGAAATCTCCTAATAATAAACAACTAAAATTATTTGGTAATCAATTCCAATTTAAAAAACACAAAAATTCCCTGCCCAGTTCAGGAAAAACACGTGCATAGGTGCTCTTCAGCCTTTGGATCAACAGCTTGCCATCTTACTTTTCAGATCCTCTCTTTCCTGCTCTTATTCTCTGGGCTTATAGCTCTGGTGCTGAGCTGCTGACATCATTTCCTGATCAGAAATAAACTTGCCTTCCTTGGCAACTAAGAGAGGAGGGAAGTCAGATCTGAGAATATCCAGGTGGCCTCTTGTGATTCTACTCTGGCTTGGTTCTGGTTCTTTAGTCCATGTGACATGAAATTGGGGAAGAAGATCTTAGGCCTGAATCCTCATCTAACATTCTATGATGTTCTCCCAGCACCAGTACAATACCCAGAATTTGTGCACCTGTGTGTATGGAGAATGTGGCTTCCATGTTGGCATCAGCCTCTTTACTATTCTATCTGAAGGCATGTTGGAACTCTGCTCTCCAACTCACTCCCTGCCTAGAAGAATAGGATGGGGAGTTGGGCTAATTATTGCTTTTCTCTTCCTGCTTATATCCCCACCGTCTTCTAAAAACAGGCAAACTGAAGCTTGAGTTGGCTAATATAGGACTTTACTGAATGTGGAATAGCTCTCGCATTTGGACTAAGTAGATGGGGTTGGGGAGGAAAAAGTGAGGATGGAAACAGCTAATAAGTGCTTACTATATACCAGGCATTGTGCCAGGAGCTCTCCATGCATTAGGCCATTGGATCTGCACAGCAGCGTTATCATTTTTATACACAAGGAGCAGTGTCAGAGAAGTTTTATGACTTGTTGGGATTCAAATTCAGGTTTGAATTTGAGTCCAAAACATCACTCTTGGAGCATATCAGCTCTCTGAGAAGAGCTAGGTGCTATGGTTAAGAAAAATGAGACAGTTCCTTACTAAGCTCCACTTAGTAATGACAGTGAATAACTTCACCACCTCACTTTGGAATAAAAGCAAATACTCTGAGAAATTCATGCTGGTTCTAAGGAACTGTGGGTACTGAGATTCTATAGGAAACTATCTAAGCAAATACAGTTTTAAATTATTAAATGATCTATACCAATAGATCTCCTAGGGAGGCAGTTTCTGTCCCACTATGTTGCATTTTTCTGTGTACTGTGCAGAACTTGGACAGAGTGCATCTCCAATTTTGCCTTTATGACATCCTTAGTGAACACATTTTCTACACGTCTATGTGTGTGTAAAGTCAGGCCATGTGAAACAAATCTTCAATCACAAGTGGGTGCATTTTATGCTCTGCCATTTGACTCATTAATGGTAATTGTGGACACACAACAATTCTGGTTCAAGGAATGCATCTCTTTCATCTTTAGATATTATTATACTCCTGCACACTATGATGCATTTAACTTAATGTTCCAAGCAAATATGTTCCTGAAATTTTCTATAAACCAAAGCTTGTATTTTCAATGACTTTTATGAGAAATCTGGAGATTTTCTCCTTTAGCAAAATAATCACTTAAAACACTATCACAGATATTTAAAAATCACTTAAAAGGAAAATATTTCTATAAAAATTATTAAGATATAACACAAGACACAACATAAAATATTTTGGGTTATTTTTGTTTGATTCAGTGACTGAAAAGTACACATTGAAAATGATTAGACTGAAACGACTTTTTAACTCTGTTTCCAAGATTCTATAAACTATGTTTATTACTCTGGCTTTCATAAAGCAGTAGGAAGTAGAACTTTTGTCCCTGGTGGTATCAGTCAGTATTGGTCAGGTTATGCTGTGAAAATAAGCAAATTCCAAAACTCAAAAAGTTGACACACAGAACATTTATCACACACTTTAGATAACCAAAATGTGTCTTATGAGGCCTTTGTTCATCTCAGTCACTGAGAAGATAGATTTCATTTCAATACACGTATTCATGAATTCTTGGTAGTGGGGAAGAAGTGGGGCAAATCACACATTAGCTCTTGAATGGGCCAAATGATGCATTAGCTCTTAGAGCATCTATCTGGAAGTCATACATCACTTTTGCTGAGATTTCACTGGCCAAAGCAAAACAGATTGCTATGTTGAACACCACGGAAAAAAGGGGGTAAAGTTTTACCACGTATTTGAAATACTAGCTGAGTCCCACTAAGGAAAACGAATTCTGTGTTCTAATGCATTTTAGAAACGATTAGCAGAAAAGAATACAACAGAGACAAATCACTTCATATGGACAAGAAACATTTAGAAAGGTAACATTTCAGTTATTAGAACATGGTTTAATAGCTATCAATCTGCAATACCTTCTCTTTCATATTCATTAATGACATTTGTGACATGAGTTTGATCCTTATGCACAAGGAAATATCAGATAGAGAAACACAATACTGTACAATCTCATGTATGGAATCTTAAAAAAAATAAGCCTAATTCACAGAAACAGAGTAGTATTGTGATTGTCAGGGACGGGGGCTTGGGGTAAATGGGGAGTTATTTGTCAAAGTATATAAACTTCCAGTTATAAGATGGATTCGTTCTGGGGATGTAATATGCAGCTTAGTGACTATAGCTCACAATAGTGTACTGTATATTTGAAAGTTGCTTTAAAAATTATGGTTATAAGAATCACATACAGTGTTGTGACCTCAATAAAAAAACAAATTAAAAAAAATTAAATGACAGTATAAAAACAAAAACACCTGAAATATAAACACATGTACCATGACCATGTACTGAAAATAAAAAAGACTCAAACCTGGAGCTGGAAAAAATTGTAGTTATGTGAGGTAATGCATGAATAACCTAATTTATTCTGGTAATCAGTTCATAATAAATACATGTCACAATATATACATATATTGTACACATTAAATTTACAAAATATTACATATCAATTATATTTCAATAAAAATTGAAAAGATAAGCATAAAATGAGCATGAGCTATGAAACACAGTGTAAGATAAATAAACAACACTCAATCCCATTTATTCATATTAGCTATGAACATGTGGAAACCAAAATTTAAAACACAGTAACATCTGGCCCTCCCTGGTGGTGCAGTGGGTTAAAGCACTGCACTAAGAAGTATAACCACTTCCGCATGAGTTCGATCCGCGCCTGCCCCGGAGGTGACCACATGGCGTGGCAGACCTCTTCTGACCCGCCCGCTGCTCCCCTCAGCAGTGTACTTCGTCTTCTGCTCCCCACTCTGTCCCTGGTGAATCCTTTCACCCTCAGCATCTCTGGCCTGTACCCCAATTCTGTATAAATAAATAAATAAATCTTTAAAAGAAAACACACAGTAACATCTACAGTTTCTTTAAAGAAAATAAAATACGTATCTCAGAAGCTAAGCAGGATCGGGCCTGGTTAGTACTTGGATGGGAGAAAAAAAATATATAGCTATAAGTCTAACAAAATACAAACAGGCTCTATATGCTGAAGACTTTAAAGCACTAGTAAATAAAATGAAAGATCTAAATAAAGAAACAATGTGTTCATGGGTTGAAAGACTCAACACATTAGAGCTCTCAGTTCTTCTCAAATTCATCCATAGGTTTAATGCAATTCTTATCCCAATCTAAGAAAAGTTTTTGTAGACATAGACAAATTTATGTGAAAATTTATACAGAAAGATACATCACATAGAATAACAAAGCAACAATAATGTGTGAGGAAAGACTATCTGATATTAAGACCTACTATATATCTACAGTAATAAAACTGAGGGCTGTTGATGGAGAGACATACATAGATATTGAAACAAAATAGGGGGACTAGAAATAGATCCATGGTATAGATGCAACTGATCTTTGGCTAAGGTATAAAAGCAGTTCAGTGGAAGACAGCTTTTTCAACAAATGGTAGTGGAATAATTTGACAAAAAAGGGGGGGGGATATTGTTACCTTTTTGTAAACCATACTTTACATAAAAATTAACTCAAAATGGTTCATAGATTTAAATGTAAAACTTAAAACTGCAACATTTTTTAAAATTAAAGCATGAGGGGAATATTCAGGAACTAGGGCTAGGCAAAGAGTTCTAAGTCTTAATATCAAAACAGGGTCCATAAGGAAAAATTGATAAATTGGACTTTACCATAATTAAAACCTTTTTTCTGGCCCTCCCTGGTGGCGCAGCGGGTTAAAGCACTGCACTGAGAAGCTAAAGCCACTTCCGCATGAGTTCGATCCCCGCCTGCTCCGGAGGTGACCACATGGCGTGGCAGACCTCTCCTGACCTGCCCGCTGCTGCCCTCAGCAGTGTACTTCGTCAATCTGCCTGTTCTGCTCCCCACTCTGTCTCTGGTGAAGCCTCTCAAGCCTCTCAGCGCCCCTGAGCCTCTGGCCTGTAACCCAGTTCTGTATGTACAAATAAATAAATCTTTAAAAAAAAACAAAAAAACCTTTTTTCCTATGAAAGCCCATGGGAAAAGGATGAAAAGACAAACTCGGTCTGGGAGTTTGTCAGACTGACAAAGGACTAGTATTGATAATATATAAAGAGCTTTCAAAATTCACCTGTAAGAAAACAATCTAATTAGAAAATGTATAAAATATCTGAAGAAATGCTTCACTGAAGAGGAGTTACAGATGCCAAATAAATGGGGAAAATTGTAAACATCATCAGTATTCAGGACATATAAATTAAAACCACAATGAGATATCACTATATACTTATCAGAATGACTAAAACTGAAAATAATAGAAACAACACATGCTGATGGATGCAGAGAAACTGGATCTATCAGACATTGCTGGTAGCTATAAAAATAATATAGTCATTCTCCAAAAGTATGATGCAGTGAAACAGGGCTTTCTTCCTGCCTCATCAGATAAACATTCCTATCTGTTGCATTTAATAAGATCATCTCCTTGCATTCTAGGGAAAGGAAGGATATCCCTAAGAGGATAATAAAGAAATTAAACATCTAGGGAAAATAAACATCAGGTGTTTACAAAGCAAGCCCTTACCCACCACAAATCTCCATATGCCTGTATCAAAAAGACTTGTGACCTTTGCCATCTTCCTTCTGTTTTACTCCTTTGTATAAATAGCCCTGCACTCTGCCAAAGAGGAGGATGGTGGTCTTTTTTTTTTTTTTTCCAAAGATTTATTTATTTGTGCATACAGAACTGGGGTACAGGCCAGAGGCTCAGGGGCGGCGAAAGGCTTCACCAGAGACAGAGTGGGGAGCAGAACAGGCAGATTGACGAAGTACACTGCTGAGGGGAGCAGTGGGCGGGTCAGGAGAGGTCTGCCACGCCATGTGGTCACCTCCGGAGCAGGCGGGAATCAAACTCATGCGGAAGCGGCTTTAGATTCTCATTGCTGTGCTTTAACCCGCTGCGCCACCAGGGAGGGCCCAGGATGGTGGTCTTTTGACAGAAGTGTGCTGCCCTCCTCAGTTTCTCAACAAATTCAAGTACTTTCCTTAGTCTCAAACTCTGTTTCCTTCTCTTGGCTGAGGGAAACTGAGGCTGACATTGGGTATCAATTATATGGCAGTCTTTACAAAACTAAACATACACTAACCATAGAACCCAGGAATTGCACTGTTGGATGGTCATTTGTCCCAAAGAACTGAAACATAGCTACTATGTTCATGTAAATTTGTAGACAAATGTTCATAGTAGCTTTATTTGTAACTGCCCAAATCTAGAATGAACATAGCTGCCCCGCAATGGTTGAATCGTTAAGCAAGTTGTGGTGCATCTACTACTGGACTACTAGCATCTACTACTGGACTACTACTCGGAGATAAAAGAAACAAGCACTTGGTACATGCAACAACTAGAACTGAGCTCCCCAGAATTACCTTAAGTGAAAAAGATCACAAAAGGTTACATTTGGTATGAATCCATGTAACATTCTTAGATGACAAAATTATAATGATGGAGATTAGTTGAGTGGTGGGGAGAGGGGTGCATAAGGAAAGGTGAGGAGAGAAGATAGAAGGTATGACTAGAAAAGATTTGAAATTGGATCTTAGTGGTGTTGGCACTGTTCAGTACCTTGAATATGTGGGCACAGGATACTGCACATATGCCAACATTTCATAGAACTATGCACAAGCAAATGGGCACATGTAAAATTGGTGGACTAGAATAAAGTGGATGTATTATCATTGTCAATGTCTCTGATATTTGCTAGATAAACTGTTACAGGGTAGCTCAGAGTGGACTGGGCCTCCTGTCTGTGGGGCCTCAACCGTGCACTCAAAATTCAGTTATACTGCAGGCACACAAAAAAGGATCATAACGGTTTATTTTAAAAAAGGGGAAAGGAATAGGAAACAACCCAGGGAAAGAGAGCAGGATACAAAGTAACTGGAATACCTTACCTGCTCTGCTGACTGAAAACACCAAGTCAGGCAGTCAGGAGAGCCATTTCCTAAGCAAGAGAGAAAGAGAGAGAGAGAGAGAGAGAGAGAGGCAACCACACCCTATTTATCCCCCAATGTCCCAGAATTCCTGCTAGCTTCGCCCTTGGGTCCTCACAGTTTTCTCCCTGGTACTGCTGGGAGTTGTAGTTTCCAATCACTCTAGAGGGGATAGAGTCCAGAAAGCTGGAGTAGGGAGTGGAGTCCACAAGACTCTGCAGATTTCCTTTAGGACATCCTTTCCCTTAACAGTATGATGTGACCAATTGGGGGTGAAGGATATTAGAGATTGCTCTGAGTTTTTCTTATAATTGTATGATCTGCAATTATTTCACAATAAAAATATTTTGTATACATGAGATTTATGCTATAATTCCCCATTAAAAAATGTAGTTTAGCTTGAATAAGACTTGGTACAGGAACCAAGGTTGGGACTCACTAGAAATTGGAGTTCCCAGTTCAGAAATTAAGACTGGGACTTATACAAGGGTCACCAGCATTTACACTAATAAAGAAACTTTCAGAAAAAAAAGGCCATTTGATTATAATAAATTGATTTATGCTTTTAAGCCACAAGGGTTGGGGATGATTTTGTTATGTAGTGAGCAGAATATTGCATTAACAAGGAGAGCTAGCCATTGTAGACAAATAAATGAGTGTTTAAATCTCAGTGGGTCTGCTGGTTTTAAATGTTAGGATCGATGTTTGTCCTTGGATATTTCCTGAAACTGATTTTCCTGGTTACTCATTGAGCATGTGGGGAGTGATGATAGTAGTTGGGGGGGGGGATACAGATATAAGAAACTGAATGGTTACTGCTCTTGAAGAACTCAAAGAACTAGTGAGACAAAACCATCAATGCATTGCAGGACATGAAAATATTTACAAGGCAACACATCAACAAGTTCACACTAATATACTACAGCACAAATTGGATGCATGTGGCATTGTATGGCGACCCAGGCAGCAGGATGGAACTTGACATTTTGGTCCCTTAAGGCAACTTTTCAGAAAGGGCCCCCTTTCCTTTGTTAACAGTGAAATAAACATCTCCAGAAAAGAAGGGGTGAGTTGGATGCTATAACACTTCTGAAAAAGAAAAGCAGGTCTCTTTCAGGACAATTATTCTTGTTTTAATATTCCTTTGTTCTCTGATCCCAATAAGTTTTTAGCAAGCCACAAATTCTCGGAGCATGACTTTTTTCACCTATAGGCTTGAGGTAACAACCAGAGAGTAGCAGGTTTTAACCCACTGGGGTTTCTCCATTCCAAAGTCAGGAAATCTCAAATCTATCATTTACTAGCTGTGTGTCCTTGGATACATCACCTCCTCTGCAATCCCCACCCTCTCCTCCATCAATTTCCTGTTCTGTGACCTGAAGAGGTTAAGCTGAATCATCCAACACTTGAGGCCACAGACAGTTTAGTTTATTCTGAGAGTTTAAAAAGTTATGATATATATGAAAGTACTCTAAGTCATAAAGTGGTATACAAATGTTAGGAATATGGATACTATCCAGTCCTATGTTGAAAAAAGCACTATAGCTCTCTCCTAAGTTTAGGGACTTAAAATACAAATGGGTACTGTCTGTCAAGGCAGCCATTTCGGGCTCTCAGAGGATTCTCATCATTTTTTGTAACTATCACTCATAAAATAAACACAAATCTGGACTACACTGTCTCAGGCTCAGCAGGGCATCAGCAGTGCTATTGTGAGTTCAAGGTTGGCTCTTGGCCCAACTCAAGACCTTAGGGACTGCCAGAACAGTGGTGGCTGATGTGAGCCTTCCCAAGTTATCTTCAAGACCCTTAAGAGTTGGTAGAGATCCTTTTCACGCGACTGAGGAGTCCTCTTTGTGGGTGAAAGCAGATTTCTAAGGTGTTCTCTCTGTACACACACACACACACACAGAGAGAGAGAGAGAGAGCCTTGAAGGACATCAAAGCTTTGTCACTTTCCCAGCCATTTTTCCAGGATTAAGGAAACGACCCCAAGGATAAGCAGCTTGTTGTTGGGGCAACATTTGCGAAGCCAGCTCCTCTTGCGTCGGAGCATCAGCGCAGGGCCAGACCAGGTGCTACCGGAAAGGCCCCTGTGCTGGAGGAGAGCGGCTGCGGGCTTTCAGGCAGCTAGGTCTGAGGAGAGCCTGGCTCTGCAGGGCGGACGCTCACAGTGGGGAACTCCGAGAGACAACTAGCACAGAGCTGGAGGAGGGGCCGGCGGAGACGTGCGGTCCCTTTAAGACCCCAACGCTCGCTTAGCCAGAGGGGGGGTGCAGTGGGGGCGCTGCGTGATGGGAAAGTCGCCGGCTGAGCCTCACACTTTCTCCCGATTTCTTAACTTTCGGGTCGGGGGAGCGGGAATAAAGCCGTTGTGCCGGGGCGGAGAGGGCGTGCTGGCTTGCAGCGGCTGCGTGCCCGCAGACTTCCCGCCTGCGCCGAACACTCGGCTTCTCCGGCCAAGTGGGGATCGGGCAGCGGCGGGCAGGTGGCCCCGGGCCGCCGCGCCCGTGCCTTGGCTCTGGCCCTGGGAGTCAGAGTTTCGCGAGCCGCTGCTCCCTCGTGGTGTGAGGGCGGTGATGTTTTTCCTCCCACCCACTTTGGAGTCCCCCCTCCCCCCTCGCGCGCACTCTAGCTCTCGCCACAACCTGCGAGCCCCAGACCTCAGAGGAGCGCCCCGGGGAGCTCAGAGCGCGTGCAAGCTTGGAAGACACAGGAGGCCAGTGGCCAGGTCAGTGAGCAGTGTCCGGCGCCCACTTCCCCAACCTTCCTTTCCAGCCTCTGCACAGGTGGGACAGCTTCTGTTGCCTGGAGCTGCCCCGGGAAGTTCCCCCAGGGTACCCAGATCCTGGGACCTGCCATCCCACTGGCTCTAGGGTCCAGCGGCCAGCCCCTGCTGAGAGTTGGGGCCCAGGGCTCCGGACTAAGGCAGGTGGGATTTGGGATTTGAACTCAGCACTCCTGCTGGTTTGGCCTGTGAACCTCCAAGCTGACTTGGGGAGGCCACTTTTTAGTTACCTAATGGATTCTGCAGTTCCCTCTGTTATCTCGGGTGTCTGGACCCTATTTTCACGTAGGCTCAGAACCAGTGGGTGATTAATATGTGCTAAAGTTAATGAAACTGGGCAGAGAGCTAGAGTCTCCTCTTTTCCGGGGCATCTGCCTCATTTTCCAGCCCAGTCCCTGGGGTCAGAGTTGGATATGCTGGGTTCAGGAAGCAGCAGTCTTGCCCGCTTTTAGGGCCTGAAACGCCTGCCTTCTGGTCCCTTTCAATCCTGCCACTATGCGAGATGGACCTCGAGTCATTGGCACTCTCTGGGTGCCCACTCTGAAGGTGGATTGTTGGCAGAATCAAATGAAATGATTGCCAGGAAAGTGTCTCCCAAATCACATCCAAGGCATTGTTTGTCAAACATAAGCAGCAACGAAGGCATATGCCGGTCCTGGACTGCCGTTTCCAGTGGCACCCTACTGCCAGTGAGCATTTCTTGGGTGGTATTGTAGGGAGAGGATTTTAACCCGTGGACACTGAGCTTCAGACCCCAGTGTCTTATTGTTTGTCGAGTGACAGTAGCTAGCCTGGGGGCCTTCCCACAGATGATAGTGAATGTGAGATTATAGGATCAGTCAAGCCTCTTGGGAGGATTAAAGAGACACCTTGGGGTGTGAAGAAGGAGCTGACATGTGCTCATCTCTTTGGGAATGTCTCTTTGGAGACCTCTTGTGAGAATGGATGGACTCCCCACACTTCCTGGCCCAGATTGCTTCCTGGTCTTGGTCTCTTGGCCTGATGCAAATGAACAATGTGAATGCTTGTTTCCTAGAGGCACCTTAATTGATACATTTCTGTAGGTTCTGACTTGTTTCTTGTTCTCCTGTGAAGCCCAGTCACCCTCCCCCTCTGTTTGTAGCAGGGTTTAGTTTTCTTTGTTGCTTTCTTATTAGGGAACTAGAGCCCCCCTCAAACAAGTCAATGGACACATTTCAAAGTAACCTGTAAAGGAGGCAGTACAACTTCAATGGCACAACAGCCTGTGTGAAACAGAGAGTTAATGCAGAAATAACTCCAGTTAACTGGGTCAAAGTATAATTTGAAAAATTAAGGACAGTTTGGCTCTTTGCAAGAATAAGAGTGGGCATGTTTGCTGAGCAGTACTTGCTGGTGTTTATTGCTGCAGTCTCAACAAATGTCTGAACAATTCTCATCCCCCCCCCCAAAGTTAAAAAGTTGAGGAGAAATTGAATGGTGAGGAGCTCTGGGGAGGGAACTCTTCCTGGTCTATTTTTCTTCACAGAATACAAAGGCAGGCTTCAGGATCTTGTAAATCAAAAGTGAATATTTATAAAACGATTCGTTTTCTGGTGTTCTCCACCACCGTCTGGGAGTCCGTGCAGATGACAAGAATGCCAAAAAAGATTAATTGCACTCCAGTCACTGGCTTTACTATTTGCTCATAACATTAGTTGGGACCCAAGAAAAGCAAAAAAAAAAAAAAAAAAAAATTGAAGGGTCGTTTTCTTGCCAGTTTGAGTTATGAAGCAATGCTACTGTTCACCGAGTCACCCCACCATTGTACAAGAAAAACAACCCTGTTGATTCTTGCATGGGGAGCCCAGAAAACTGTGGTTTGAAAAAATACCCCTTGAGATCCCTAGGTGAATGTGATAAATTGGGTTTCCGTGGTTTAAAAAATTCTTTCTCATTTGGAGGCTGGAGGGGGTTGTGGGGTCTTATTCAAATAGGGTCAGGAAGAACCTCATTGTAGGTGGGTGGCTGTGTTAAACTGCTCACAGAAAAGATTTGCTTCAAAGGAACCCGGTAGCTGAGAGCAAAGTGATGGTGGATAGAATCTCACAGAGAAAACCAAGAAGGCTGAACCCAGGTGTTTCAAAGGTTAGGGACACGTCCTAGGAGAATTGAATCCTCAAGGGAGCAGGGAAGAGAGAGAGAGAGAGAGAGAGAGAGAGAGAGAGAGAGAGAGAGAGAGAGAGAGAGAGAGAAGGCACAGTGTAGTGGCAGATCTTGAGTGGCAGCATAAATTATTCTCTATGATCAGTTTATCTTTGGCTGTATATTCATAATTTGAAACAAGAGATTTATCTGTACAATTTCACAGCATTTAAAGTAGGAACTGCTTCATCCACATCATACTCAAAAGAATTCAGTCCTCTAATATAATCATCCTGCATTCCTTCCAGCTTTTTATCAATATTTAGGTATAACCCTCTGAAAAGATCAATCCAGTTAACCTGGGATTGGAGAGAAGTGTTTCTAGAATATTTGAATATTTTCAAGTCCCCACTGGAAGGCGCTTGCAGTCTTTAAAATCAAAAGATACAAGCTATAGCAACTTTTCTGCATTCTGCAGCCCCAGGCATGTAAGCTTTTCAATGGGAAATGCAGGCTCACCTCTCGGAATTGTACTTGCTTTGATGGTCTTTGCATGGTGGTACAGTGTGAACACATTGCCCATTTAGATTGTCTGTTTTCCTTAGAAATGTCCTGTTTTAAATTTTCACCCCACGGTGAATTTCATGTGAGGGGAGTATGCCTGAACCATTCACGTAATTAATTCATTCACTGCAAATTGCATCTGTCATTAGGTAGCCAAACTGTAGGTACTTTCAGTTCTCACAGCAGACACAGAAGAAACATTGATCAATGTGTGCCTCCTCCCTGAAGGATTAATAATAACAGTAGTCTTAAAGCTAAGATTAGTTAACTTTCATTTCAGAAATTGTTTGGGTCCCATGCCTATTACTTTTATCTTGCTTGCCAAAGTAGAAGTTTTGCAAACCCCAGTTTCCCTTTTCTCCCAAAGAAAATCTCTTGAGAAATCAACTTTAATTCCCTTAGAAAGGAGGATTTCCAAATTTATTTTTATTTTCCTGTGACTTGCCTGTAGGATTTTAGCCTTCGCGTTGCGTAGGAACGCATGTTCATTGGCTTCAGTTTTCTACCCCAGTCTTTGCAAGACAGGAGTGGCAAGTTCTCTTTCTTATGCAGGAAGATAATGCTTACATTTTTGTAAATTCTCCAGCATATTTCTCCCTAACCAGTGAGAAGTGTAAGCATCAATGAGCTCAATCAGTTCCAGAGAATCTATTTTAAGGCTTTTTTGCTTTCTTCCCAACAGCTTGAGTACACAGGGTCCTGCGAGTTTTGAGTTGCCTTTTGCAGTGGCCAAAATGAGAAAAAAATGGAAAATGGGAGGCACGAAATACATCTTTTCCTTGTTGCTGTTCTTTCTTTTCCTCGAAGGAAGTAAAACCGAGCAAGTGAAACGTAAGTGTCTTGATTTTGAAAACCAAGATGCTTTCTTGTAATTTCTTTGAAAATGTGGTTATAATCTGGAGGCATTGTGATTTAGCCCAAATGTGGCCATGCCATTGTTCTAAGAGAAGAAAGTGAATGTTACTGGTTTATGCATGAGTTGATAAAAGAACGAGAGCTTTGAATCGGGCCAACTAAATTTGAGGCTGTTTTTCTGATTATCATATATAGTTGTCATCTCATAGAACACATGACACATTAGCCTATTTTCCTTTTCCTGTTCTAAACTGTACAAATCTCATTCCATTTTACGTAACTCTAGAAATATCCGACAGATGAGCTGGATTTTTTCCCAAATTTCAGATTCTTCAGCAAAGGTTTTCAGTTTATGAAAAAGAATAACACAGAAAAGAAGAAAAAAAAATAATAAGGCAGCTCTGCCTATTCCCTTATGCTGAAAAACGAAGGGGGAAAAACCTTCACATGAACTGGATGCAGATGAAAAATCCTTTGAGGAAATTGAGATTCCAGGGACCATGAGCAAATTGGATGTCATTTATTGAAAGGAACGTCCCTGCAAAGCCAGGGAATATTTCTAGAAAGTCAGCGATCCGTGTGATGGGCTAACACATTGGAGAAAGCAGAGTGTGGCAGGAAGGGGGATAATTAACCCTTTTTTGCAGCCACATTGGGAGCTTGATAAGTAACCACTGACATCTCCGCTCTTGTTAGGGGCTTTCTGCTGCTTCTGCACATTCTGAACCTCACCTTATTTGGGCCAATTGCAGCCACCTCTGAGATGGACACTTGCTCTAAATTTGAAGGAAAAATCAGAGCTCTAGTTCCACTTTTTGGCTGCATCAAAAGAAGCAAGAAGTGGAACTGGTCCAAGAGGGACATTGTCTGCTCCACTGAACTTATTCATGAGAAGGAACTGAGAAAATATTCTGGGTAGGGACTGAAACAGCATCTGAAGTCCATCACTGAAACATTTCTCTCTTTTATCAGCATACGTGAAATAGATCAGGCATGAGGCTTGCTGACAGGGAGAGCGGAGCCATTCCTCCCTTCAGTAGGTTTCTGACCTCCTAGGATTTTCATAGTAAACTTAATCTTCTTTCTGGGAGAAACCATGCTTTTGATTGGACTTTTCTGCATGACTGATAATGTGGTGATGTCTCGTATGATTGGGGCAGAAGAGGAACTTTCGCAGGGACCATGAGCAAATTGGATGTCATTTATTGAAAGGAACGACCCTGCAGCCAGGGAATATTTCTAGAAAGTCAGCGATCCGTGTGATGGACTAACACATTGGAGAAAGCAGAGGGTGGCAGGAAGGGGGGGGGAGGTAAATGTGGATGAGTCCCCCTGCCCCTAGTAGTTCTCAATCTCCTTCTCCTGCCACGTGAATGCAGTTCATCTCAGAGCTCTCCTTCTGCAGAAGTCCTCCTTGTTTCAAGTGTCTAGGATCAACAAGTTGTCCATCTCCTCTCAGCTCAGTCATAATCAGCTGGACTTAAAATCAGCTGGACTTTCCTCTTGTGGAAAGAAACTTGCTTTATGGCCTGTTACAAATGACATGATGGGGGAATCTTGCAGTCTTAGAAGATCATCTCTTCTGGGAACTCTTCCATATTCATGAAGAATTGAGAAATATTGACAAACCAAAGGAAAATATGTCTTAATATATTTATAGACCAAAAACTATCACACTCTGACTTATTTTTTTCTGCTTATGAATTTGTCTCAAGTCATTTTGGTATTCACTGGGTGTCAAAGAGATTTTGTAACCCATCATCTAGGGCACCAGTTCTGGTGTAGTGCTTTAGATTTATAGTCAGATAATGAGGTTAAAAGTCATGGTCAGGCCCTCCCTTGTGGCGAAACCGGTTAGAACACAGCACTGCAAGGAGGCCTCTTCAGTGCGAGTTCAATCCCTGTCCCGGAGGTGACCACATGGTGTGGCAGACCTCTCCTGACCTGCCCGCTGCTCCCCTCAGCAGTGTACTTCATTGATCTGCCTGTTCTGCTCCCCACTCTGTCTCTGCTGAATCCTCTCGCCACCTCTGCACCTCTGACCTGTACCCCAGTTCTGTATGCATAAATAAATCTTTAAAAAAAAGGCATGGTCATTCCCCAAATGAGCCACTCAGCATCATTCTGTGTGGCCACATATAAACTATCTAAAGGGAGGTGTATCATCACCTCCACTAAAAGGAAATTCTCAAAACATAGGCCCTGTTTGTTGCCTTCACATGCATGTGCACACATACACACAAGCACATATACATATATGCAGAGATTTATGTTGCTGCTCTAATAGTGAGCAAGAAGCAGTGAAGATGTTAATCCATAAGGGAGTGGCTATTATTAATGACCCATACAGTCCATCTTATCAAGCTCTCATTGCAAATATTGCTTATTAAAAATCTGATAGCGGCCCCTCCCTGGTGGCGCAGCGGGTTAAAGCACAGCAGTAAGAAGCTAAAGCCACTTCCCCATGAGTTCAATCCCCGCCCGCCCCGGAGGGGACCACGTGGCATGGCAGACCTCTCTTGACCCGCCCTCAGCAGTGTACTTCGTCCATCTGCCTGTTCTGCTCCCCACTCTGTCCCTGGTGAATCCTCTCACCCTCTGCATCTCTGGCCTGTACCCTAGTTCTGTATAAATAAATTAAAAAAAAATGTGATAGCACTAAAAATGCTATATTATTTTTTCTTATATTATAAAATAATATGTGCTCACTGTAGAAAATGATATGAAAATACGTAAGCTTTATAAGGAATTTCTTACCTCCATTACACTCTCCAGAGGAAAATATTACTAATAGTTTGCTATGTTTTCTTCCAAACTGTATTATAAAAGCTTACATACATGCCTGTCCAGGTTTTCTTTTACAAAAGAGAGTATTATGTATCTTTTTCTTTAACTTGTTTTTATTCATCAAAAATATGTCAAGTATATCTTTCCATGTCAGAATATTACCATATAACAGGGCCATATTCTTTCCAATGCCTGCAGTTTCCAGTTGCATAAATGTGCCATGGTTTATTTATCCAATCCCTATTTATTTTTTAAATTTTATTAATTCCGTTGGTTGCTTCCAGTGTGGACAATACAAATAGGGCATTAATGACCACCTTTAGGTATTTAGTGAAGCATTTGTGTAGAATTGTTAGGTCAGAGTGTATGTTCAATTTTAATCTTGGTAAGTACTGCAAATTATCCTTCAAAAAATTGTGTCAGTTTGTATACCATCCATATGAGTGCCTGTTTCTAACTTCTTCACCAAAAATATTATTAATCTGTGTGTGTGAGGGCCAGTTCAGCAGGGAAACATAGTTCAAGTTTGCTTTGATATTTTTCTTTTACAGGAGCATTTTTTAATCCAATTGTATTTTTTCAGTAACTTGTATATTTTTCAGTTGTGTTTGCTCTATACAAGCTTATTAACATTTTATTTCAAAAGTTGTTGTTAACCTTTGTATTTTAAATATTAATTTCCTAATCTGAAATTTGCTTTACACTTAGCTGAATTTATATTTTCCCATACAGAAGTTTTGTGTAGTAGGAGCTCTCTCTCATTCACTCCTTTATCATTTGTAGATGTCTTATTATTCCCAAGAAGGTCTTTCCCACTGCATATTCTTATATTTCCTTCTATGGTTTCCATAAGTTGGGGTTTACTCTCCTTCACCTGTAATTTATATTCCTATATGGTATGCAATAGAAAACTGATTTCTAAAAATAATCTCTGGAAGGTGGGTTCACAAATGTCATTTTTTGGTGTGTGTTTCTTCTCCTTTTTCCAGAATTCACACAATTGACAAGAATAACATTTACAATGTGGGAAAAGTCCTTTAATTTAAAAGTAAATCTCAATTCCCATGTTTTTGTCATTTAATTATACATTTAAATCTAGGGAAAGGTTGGTATGAAGGTGAAAGAGAAAGCTTTTTTTTTTAATTAAAGTAAAAAGAAAACTGGGAAATCCTCATAAAATATGTAAACATAATAAGGATAATACACCTTTGTATATTTCCGTGCTGCCGATAAGTTCACATCTTTCCTTGCTTCCTCAGGAAGCCAAGGACTTTGGTTTTTCGTAGGCTGGTTCAAATATAAGGTTCCAGGTCAGGAAGGTTCCAGGCTTGTAGCCTCTTTGCTCTCCTGTTTCAGAGATCAGGGTGGATTGAGGTTGGAGACAGCATTATGGTCAAAGATGTGTACTCCATTGGTATAGAATCTGCAGAAGTCTGGGGGGGGGCAGAATTCTCTATTTGTAGAAAGCTACTTTCACAAGAAAAGATCTAGGTGGGTGTTGTCACTTGCTAGTAGCTAATTAGCCGTAGTTACAGTTGCTCTCATCATAAGGACACGCTCAAGAAACCAGGAAATGCTGATGGTGCATTGCTGTAGATGAACGAGCCATTTGTTGCCTATATAAAAGTTTGTTACTCTCCAGGAAACACAGTTGAGGTCTTCAGCAGGGAAAAGATTTTTCTGTAACTCCATTATGCTGTGTTGTTGAAGTTGTAGTCAAAGGGGCTAAAAATAAAAAGGTCTTTTGCAGTTCAAAGGAGCGTAACAGTCTGTGTATAATATTCATGCAAATATAGGAGAAATGGGCTGAAATGTTTGTCCTTTTGGCAGATCTGACTTAAGTGATGAACTATTGCTCAAAGGGAGGTGGAAGAATTGAGTTGTTGGGAAGATTCAATTATCTGTTTTGAGCAGACTAGCTTGTGCCAAGACTGACAAAGTTTCTAGGGAGACAAATTGTACATGTGCTTCATGGCGCCCATTCCTAATTTATAAGGTGAGTTAGCTGGACCTTCTAGCTTTTCGCTCATTTTTCTTTTCAGTAAAAAAGCTTCCAGCATGCACATTTGGCTCAAAATAGGCCTCTGAACTTCTGAGGAAAGGTGAGGCAACAAAAGATAGAAGGGAAGAAGGTACTGAAAAAGTTTGAGATGTGAAGCAGGGCCTCGTGGCATCTGCTCGCCTCACTGGCTGTTAGGAAAGCCAACGGGAAAGACTTGTCTTTTCTTCTGTCATATTGTCACTTGGATATTTGAGGTGATTATTTGACAGTCGGAAGGAGCAAGCAAAAAGAATAGACCTATTTATATCTTAGAAGATTAGGTAAGGAGAAGAAACACCTTAATAGAAGAATGCCTTAAAATCAGTAGCTTCATGTTTTAAAAGTACGTTCTTAATTATTTCTTATATCAGGGAATTGAGGGTAACAGTGTTGCTGGGTGTGGAGGCTCCCGAGTCAGCTTAGGTCCAATCTCCAGCTCCATGCTGTTCTTCTGTACCTTGTGGATGTTGTTATCCTTGCCAGTTTTAGTTGTCTATGGGCCCCTCCCTTACAAAGTATTTCATCATTTAAAAAAATTATTTTATTTATTTTTGTGTAGAAGTAGTGGCGTGGGGTGTAGGCCAGAGGTGAAGGAGGAGAAAGGATTCACCAGAGACAAGTGGGTAGCAGAGCAGGCATTTCTATTGAAGTACGCTTCTGAGGGGAGCAGCAGTGAGAGGTCTGCTATGCCATGTGGGTCAGCTACTCAGGTAGCTTTGCCGTGGGAGGGCCATGGTGGTGGTAGTACTGAGACTTAATCCCTAGGCCACTAGGGAAGCCTCAGTTTTAGTTTTTTTTTTTTTTAATATTTTTAAAAGATTAATTTAATTTATTTTATTTATGTATACAGAACTGGGTTACAGACCAGAGGTGCAGGGGCAGTGAGGGGATTCACTAGAGACAGAGTGGGGAGCAGAACAGGCTGACTGACTGAAATCCACTGCTGAGGGGAGCAGCGGGTAGGTGGGGAGATGTCTGCTGTGCCATGTAGGTCACCTCTGGCGGGAAATTGAACTCATGCTGAAGTGACTTTAGCTTCTTAGAGTTGTGCTTTAACCCTCTGCACAACCAGGGAGGGACCAAGTCTTAATTTTCTTATCAGTTCAAGGGGATAAATTATAGCATAATGACTGTCAACACGATAGTTGAAAAATAAATGAGATAGTGTTACATAGATGGCTTTGCAGCAGTGGCTGGCACATAGTTCATTTTAATAAGTGAGCGCTATTAGAGTAATTCTCTTGCAAGCCACGTGACACTATACTTTTAATTTTTAGAGGAGAAACTTGAAACTCAATGAGGTCAGGTGACTTTGTACAGGTACAGACAACAAGTCCAAGCCTGACCAGAATTAAAGCCCAGGTCTCCAAATTCAGGGCTCTGTTCACTACACCAGTTGCCTCTAGCAATTCTCTGAGGAAGTCCATTCATTCTCTTGAATAGAAGCCCAGTCCTATACACAGGGCAGCCACTTAACATGTTAAGAGATGATCCAAATGAATGAAAAAGATCTTTGTAACCAGAATTCCTAAGAGAGGCAGTATACTATTTGGGAGTTAAATGAAAAAGATCAGGACTAAAGTTATTCAGGAACCTAAATAAGCTAAGCCAAAGGAAATTTGTGAGGAAGCTTAAAAATATGTGCCTTTATGTCCTTTCTTCTTAGATTTCCCTGACTTCTCAGTAGGATTGGAATGTCCTCAGAGTCTAATGGAAAGAGGACTGTGCTTTAAGTCAGGACACCAGGCTTCTGGTCAGTTCTGTTGCTTGCTGTGAGGTATCGGTTGAGTCATACATACTCATAAACTGAGAAAATTCTTGCTTTCTGGATAGCAAGCTAAAGGACACCATAACAGGGCTTGGGGAGGTGTGACAAGGGAAACCAAAGCTCGCTGTTTCTTTAGCTACCTGAGCACACCTGAACTTTTATTCTTGACACAAAGTCATTGCAATAAGTATTTCACTTATTTAAGATTCATGGGCTGCTTGTCTCTAAAAGGATGACAGGTGATATATGAAAGAGCAGAACAAGGTAATGTTTTTAAAAGCTGAACCAAAATAGAAGACGTAACAAAATCTGAAGAAAGTAGATATAGTAGCTAATTTTAGCACCTGGTCTGGTACATAATACTATTTTTTTTATTATAATTTTTTTTAAAGATTTATTTGTGCATACAGAACTGGGGTACAGGCCAGAGGCTCAGGGGTGGCGAGAGGCTTCACCAGAGACAGAGTGGGGAGCAGAACAGGCAGATCGATGAAGTACACTGCTGAGGGGAGCAGCGGGCGGGTCAGGAGAGGTCTGCCGGGCCATGTGGTCACCTCCGGGGCAGGCGGGAATCGAACTCATGCGGAAGCGGCTTTAGATTCTCAGCGCTGTGCTTTAACCCGCTGCGCCACCAGGGAGGGCCCATAATACTATTTTGCATTCAAAATTTCACTTATGCTTCCAGCAAGGAAAAATTAAGAGAGACATTTGGGGCTTATTGGCAGGAGAAAAATTAATAGTTTCATGTACAGAGATTATTCCCACTTACCACCTACTCAAGCAATACCGATCATGGAATGTTTGAGTAAAGCACATCCTGGGTGGTACAAGGACACCATCATCTGTTACCTTGGTTTCATTGAATAAAGAAGAATTGTTTATCTGGCATTTCTTTTATTGACCCTTTGTCATGAATAAGAAAACTGAGTACCTAACTGAGTAAAGGTCTTTCTATAAGTGCTAAGGAAGATAACTTAAATCTCTAAAACAGGGAAGTACTAAAAAAAAAGGGGGTGTAGAAATGTTATGAGATAATCTAAGCAAGCTTTATGTAAATGTGATTCCTTTCTGGTTTTAGAATATATGCCAATTGTTAAACATCCCAAAGATACATAAAAAGTATAAGGAAAACAAGTCATTGCTAATCTCAACATAAAGATAGCTATGATTTATTGGCATCTATAATTTTAGATTTTCTTGTATGCTCAACATTATTTTATAAAAAAAAGCAAGCACTGTCTTATAACAAATTTGTTATGTCAATTTATACTTGATTCTCTAAAGTGGAGATATATCTCAGGTTGTCTGAAGTGAAAAAACGAATTTTAGATTCCAGTTACAGAGCAACCAATTTTTATTCTGTTTTGAAAAGTTCAAGAGCACAACTTGAATTCCTGACCAAACAGAAAGTAAACCTCCTTTAGCAGAAACTTGTGCAGCTGAGGTGCTGATAGGAAGAAAAATTTGTTTTTTCGAACAAGAGCTTTGATTTTTGCCCAACGTCCTATGCCAGATGACATGTAAGGGATGATTTTAGCCAGAAAAATATTCAGGTCAGGTTTCTCCAGCTGAGCAGCATTTCTGTAAAAGAATCTCTCCACGGCCTCATAGTAAAGGCTAATGAGAATACCATCAACTCTCAGTTATCCATGCTAATGGGAGATAGAAGGAACAATTAATTGAAATAGTGTGGAAAATGTTCAGCTCTCCTCCTAGCCAATGGTATTGCCTCGCTCAATGGTCAAACCTCTGACATAGGGTGCCTTATCTTACTGAGTGTGTCCACTTGCTATTAGATAAGTGAAATAGCCATGAGGCAGGGAAGGGAGTGTCATGCTCTGCATAAATGAATCAATGTATATTAAATTGAATTAATTTTGGGAAAACAATTCCACAAGTAGGTACAGGATTATTAACTCCTGATGAAGCTGTGTACACAGGATGGGAGGTTTGGCCTGTGCCTGCCATTCCCTTTTAACTTGGCTTCCACCACCTGGAAATGAAGTCTTAAAACACTGGGGAAATCTGACAGAGACTTCAATTCCAGAAATAGGAGACAGAGAAATAGGAGACCCCCCCATAACTACATATATTGCCCTTCCTCCGTGTTGCTTCATGTTTGATAAATCTCAGAAGTTCTTATGCTTTTTTTTTCACTAATATAGTAGCCGTTTAAAAATAAATAATTAAGAAGGAATTGGTGTACTCAATTTGTCCACTCATATTTGAGAGCAAAGATTTTCTGTTTCCACTGACTGTATATGATATAATAAAATAAATATTATTGTAGTAATTACACAATATTGTGTCTACAGTAATAGTTCTTATCAAAAACAGTTCATAGGAATGTTTTCTTGCTTTTAAGCTGGTGATGAAGTTATTGACATTTTCACCAATTACTGGGTGTAAGGCAGTCAGGACTGGGCAAGTGGGTTGCCCACTTTTAAAACTTGTAAAATAAAGGACTGCTACACTATCTTGAATACCCTTTCCTCATATTTGGACAAAAGAGCAGTGGCACAGAGACACATCTCTGTTATTTACTTTTGGTCATTGCTGTTTCTGTTAGCAAGCTACCCCTGTAGTACCCTGGAGTAACACAGTTGTCACTTCTAAATCAGGCCAGCTGAACCATTCGAAAAAATCTGTAGGATAATACAGGCTGAAGGTCCATTTCAGACATTAGAATCTGCTTGGTACCAAGTTCTACTCACAGCTACCGTTAGTGGTAAGTCATGCATTCTCTAGCTGGTATCTCTCAGTTCCTGGCAAATGTGTCTGACTTTTCTTCCTGTATCTCCTAGAAGTTGGTCAGGTATTACTTACTGTTTTCCTAAAATCCGTACAGGCCTGTCTGCCACCATGTAGGTGCCTCTCTTTTTTTCTAATAAACCTGTCCTTTCAGAATGTAACATCAATAAATAAATAAATATAATCAGCTAAGTTTTGCTTCTTGAAGAGGATATACTGGGACATTATACATGTGGTTACTTAAGCTGGCCAATTAAATTCTCTCCTTGGTGAGCCCAGAATGCTTTTTTTTGGTTTTTAATCAAGACAGTGTGGTTTTAAATTGTTGATTATATTTTGAAATTATAGGACCCCACCCCCCTCAGGTGTTACCACAGCTCCCGTAATACCAGAGCTCCCATAATCTACCACCATAGTCCACTGGGCTCCCTCCCCACTTCGTTTCCCACCTTCCCCTACCTCCATGCCTCAGTTCTATTTAGCTTTCAAATGTTAGTTTTTGAGTTTGGTTTTCGTTCACCCTTTTTCTGATTTCCCTATATTCCAGATATAAATGACACCATCTGATTCTCCTTCTGGCTTATTTCACTTAGCATAATCCCTTCCAGCTCCATGCATGGTGTCACAAATGGCATGGGTTTACCTTTTTTGTTCACTGAGTAGTATTCCATTGTGCATATACACCACATCTCCTTGATCTATTCATCTGTTTTTGGTCATTTAGTTCGTTTCCATTCTTTGGCTATTGTGAATAGCACTACACTGAATATGGGAGTGCAAGTTTCCTTTTGAATTAATGCATTTGTGTTCTTTTTAAAAAATATTTGTGCAATAGAGCTAGGGTACAGGCCAGAGGCGCAGGGGCAGTGACAGGATTCACCAGAGACAGAGTGGGGAGCAGAACAGGCAGACTAATGAAGTACACTGCTGAGGGGAGCAGCGGGCGGCTCAGGAGAGTGGGCAGCTCAGGAGAGGTCTGCCCAGCCATGTGGATCACCCCCGTAGCAGAGATTGAACTCTTGCCGAAGTGGCTTTAGCTTCTTAGTGCTGTGTGTTAACACGCTGTGCCACCAGGGAGGGCCCTATATTTGTGTTCTCCAGGTAGGAACCTAGGAGTAGAAATGCTGGGTCATGTGGCAGAATCATTTTTAATCTTTGACACCTTTGAAACGTTTTCCATAGGGGCTGGACAAGTTTACATTTCCACCAGCAGTGTTTTAAGAGGGCTTCTTTTTTTCCAAACCCTTGTCAGCACTTGTTTCTGGTCTTTTTGATACTGATTGGCCTTGTTCACAGGCTGCTGCTGCTGCCATCTGGGGCCTCTGGTGGTGCCGGCTCCCCCCAAACATTTCAAATGCTCTTATTAACAAGTATGTGCTGAAAATGACTTTATCATAGTCTCTAAAAATTGATATTGATTCAACATAGTCATGGAGCATTCAGCCATAATTATGCTAACCACCCAATCTTGGACAGCTATGGTAAAACATCTCTTAGGGATTATAGTGTTTACTTGTTAAGTTATGTACTTGAAAAAATATCAGTCAGTAACTGCACAAGCAGTGTTTAATAACACCATTGGTGTTACTGTTCAGTTTCTTGCCTGTCTTCAGTTTCTGAATTTGCTCCTTCCAGGAGTTTGTGGATTTCTGTCAGAGGCATAATTGGCCAAATCCCATATTGCTGAGCTAACAGGACCAATGTATTTGGATGAGAGACCATTATGTTTGCATTTGGAGTCAGGTTTCTATGAGAAATTAGTGTTTAAGCTATTTTCATCTTCAAGAGTCATAAGTGGAAGAATTTTGTCTCTCTTACTATATAGTGGTAAGGTACAAGTTGCCCATTTTTAGAACTTGCAGAAAAAAAAGAACTGCTACACAAATCTGAATAGCCTTTCTTAAATTAAACTTCTGTTCTGGTTTTGAAACACAGCATTTTCCACCTTTAAAGAATCAGGTATTGCCTACAAGGACGTCAAGTTATCAAGGTCGACTGTATAAAATGGTATCGGCTTTTATTTTGCATTTATTGTATCTACCACTGTGAAATTGTGAAAATTATAAAATAGCACTCATGCTTTAAAATATATTTGAAAAGACAATAGTCCCAGAGCTTAACCTCTTCATTATCTTTAAAACTAACAGCAATTTCCTTATAATACTCAGATTTTTTAAAAATGATGAGTTTGGATATGTTGAAATGATTCATTTAATAGTGTCTGTGAAATAACCTTTTTAAAGATATGTTGTAACTACACAATAGTTATGCAAACTACATGTAATCTAAATAACTTGTTTCAGTCAATGGATTCCATTCCCTCAAATTAAATTCCTAAAAAATTGGAGAAAAACTATTTCAGAGAAGAGATAACAACTTTATTAAAAGTAGTATATAGGCCCTCCCTGGTCATGCAGCGGGTTAAAGCACTGCACTAAGAAGCTAAAGCCACTTCAGCATGGGTTCGATCCCCGCCCCGGAGGTGACCACATGGCGCGGCAGACCTCTCCTGACCCACCCGCTGCTCCCCTCAGCAGTGTACTTCGTCGATCCGCCTGTTCTGTTCCCCACTCTGTCTCTGGTGAAGCCTCTCACCACCCCTGAGCCACTGGCCTGTACCCCAGTTCTGTATGCACAAATAAATAAATCTTTGGGGAAAAAAGTAGTATATAAAGAATACCCTGTTTGTGGCACCACTGTCTGCTATGCCTTTGGAAACAGACTTTCCTGTAAGTTAGAACCTTTAATAATTTGAATATGCATTTTAAAATTATGCAAATTGACATCTTCATAACTTGGCATTTTTTCAATGCTGGCTTACTCTTTTAGAGGCTTTATCTTTTTATTATTCCATTTCTTTTTCATCAGGTAAGAAATGAGTAAATCACACAACCATGCATATCATATAATGCAAATAATCTGATTTCATATTTTAGGTGGGTAGATCTGATGTCAAACTCTGAGTCAACCAATTCTTTCTGGCAAGATAATCCAGAATTAATATATAATACACAAAGAAAGATCCATATTATTTTGTGAAGTGGATTTAAACCAACACAATAAATTCTACTTTAACTCTACTCAAGTATTAGGTAGCAGCAATAGGGGTATTTATGTTTGCATAATCTCTTTAAGTAGTCCTCTTTATGCATTTATGTATAAATGTATACTAGATTATTTGTGAAATACCTAGATAGGTTGTATATATGAAGTTAAAAAAACCACTTAGGTGTTTGATAATATTTATGAGTAGAGAAACAATCACTTTCTTCTTACCAACATGTGGAAGGTAGCATAAGGTGCCTCAATTAAATTTTCCTCTTGAGATATTCATGATCATCTCTCAGCTAAAGATGCTGGAGTTGTTAATATATTGGAGATATTTTCTATTCTATACAGAGTGTTCTGGTGCAGAAGTTTAATTTGTGTATATACCAAGAAAATTGTATTGTAAGGATTTGGCAAAAAAAAAAAAAAAAACAGAAGTTTTGCTGAAAAAGTAGTTCTAAACTTCTGAGTTCTTCCAAGTAAATAGTTTTGAACACCTACTCTTTATCCAGAAGATACTATGTAAATATAGTATAAAAGTGTTAACAATTACAGTAATATCATACAATAGAATAAAAATAGTTACTAAAATGAATATGCATTTAATATTCTAGATAAAGAAAGAAATATTGGTTCAACTTTCCCCTGCCAAATTAAAAGTTTTAAATAATTAAAATATCCTGTGTTGGAATTTCTCATAATGGGAAGCTGAATTGATGCAGCATTTCTGGAAGGCAGCTTTACATAATAGATTCAAAACCTTTGACCCAATAAGTTAATTTCTAATAATTTATATTAAGAGAGTAACAAGTGTTCCATATAGAGATTTATATAAGAATTTTTATCATGGAATTTTTATCAAAGAAGAAAAAAGCAAAAAAAATGTCTTTAAATAAGGGATCGCTTAATAAATTATGGTTCTGTTGTGTTGGTGTAGAGTCATATCACTAGTTGTGATATATGGGGAAAATATTTAATGGTCCCAAAGTGAGATGACACTTAGGAGGCTCAGCAGTTTGTCTGGGTGAAGACAGGAGAAAATTCCTTCCTGCTTCAGGCAAGGGAGGTTAAAAATAACCGTTCCGAAATAAATTCAGAGATCTTTGTTGTCCTTAACTAAGGCCTGCCCTCAAAGGAAATGATTTAACCAAAACCTGATTTATCAGAGCCTAACCATCTTGGAGAAGGAAAATCCTCAACTCCACTATCCTTCCTGTCTCACCTCTGCTGGTTGGGGTGTGGAAAGCAAAGCTAATTAGCACGTTTGAAGATCACAATTTAGGGACACAGGCTCACTTACTGAGAGTTAATCATAAGATTATATAATGTTTCTCCTTGCCCCCAAATTTACCACCACATCAAGAGGGACCCTATATAATAACAGGAAATTACAGCTGAAAGAACGACAATCTTCATATACTATTTAAGAGAAGTATATGGGGAAACCCAAAAACCACACGGGGGAAATAAACAAGGATGCTAGAGCAAATTTAAGCCACAGACACCACAGCTGCAACAAACAGTAAAATTAGGCTAACTCCTAGTGATTAACATAAAACCACATACTAAAGGCCTGTTTAACTCAGTTCCTTTCACCCAATATATCATGTTTGACTTCCAACAAAAAATTACAAAGCATGCTAAAAGGCAGCAAAACAAAACAAAACAACTATAAAAACCAAAGCAGTCTGAAGAGACAAATCAATCATCAGAACTAGACTCACATGTGGCAGATATTTTATAGTTATCAGACAGGAATTTAAAATAATGGCTAAATTTACTTACTACTGGAAAAAGTGGACAATACAATATATGCATAAAGGGTTGGAAATTTTAAGAATGAAAAGGAAGTGTGGAATTCTAAAGCACAATAGCAGAAATGAAGTGTCTTCAACGGATTCATGAGCAGCCTGAACAATGAGTAAAAAAATGCCAATCAAAAAGCCCCAAACTAGAATATTAAAAAAAGTGAAGAAAATGCAGGGACTGACAATCCAGGAACTGTGAGAAAATCACAAAAGGTATAAAAATGGTGTAATGGGAATGCCGGGAGGAGAAATGAACGTAAAGAAATACCTAAGTAAAATGGCTAAGAATTTTCCAAAATCAAGTACAGACACCAAACACCAAAGCACAGATTTACGAAGCTTAGAAAATAAAGTAACACACACACATATGCACATGTATATGTATATATTCGTATGTATGTTCTATTTATCTTTGATTTACTGCAGTAAATCAAAGATAAATAGAACATCTTGAATGAAGCCAGTGAAAAAAACACATTACATTTAGAGGATCAAGAATAAGAATTATATATCCAATTCCCATTAACAAATAATGCTAACAGGATGAAATACTTCAGTTGTTGAAATTAAAAATTCATCAACTTGGAATTTTGTATCCAGCAAAATTATCCTTCAAAACTGAATGAGCTTTTTTTTTTTTTTTTCATTTTTTAATCTTGGCAGCAGATGACAGTGGGGGTGTCATCATTTGCAATGTACCACAATAAGACACATACATTGTGCTGCTGCTGTAGCTTTAAGGCTTACCCCCTCAAAAGCTGATCTATGGGCAAATCTGGCTACTCTACCAAGTGGATGAGAAAGTATAACTGGAATGCCAAGGCTGAAAGAAGAAATAAAACCAGTGTTGGTCAAATGAGACACCTAAAAATTGTATATTACAGATTTAGGCATATTTCTGTGAAGGAATGATGCCCAAACCAAAGAGGGCAGCTGTTATAACCTTCAGTTCATCAGTTCATATAAGGATTTGAACAATTAACCACACAATACATATCTTGTTTTAATATACTTTTTAAAAATATTTTTAAAGATTTATTTATTTATTCATACAGAACTGGGGTACAAGCCAGAGGTTCAGGGGCGGTGAGAGGATTCACCAAAGACAGAGCAGGGAGCAGAGCAGGCCGATTAATGAATTACACCGCTGAGGGGAGCAGCAGGCAAGTCAGGAGTGGTCTGCCGTGCCATGTGGGTCACCTCCCGGCCGGGGAAGGAACAGCGGCTGCAGCTAGCTTGCAATGCTGCGTCCAAACCTGCTGCGCTACCAGGGAGGGCCCTATTTTAATATTATTTTTAAAAGTGAGTGAGAAGGCCCTCCCTGGTGGCGCAGCGGGTTAAAGCACAGCACTGAGAAGCTAAAGCCACTTCCGCATGAGTTCGATTCCCGCCTGTCCCAGAGGTGACCACATGACGTGGCAGACCTCTCCTGACCCACCTGCTGCTCCCCTCAGCAGTGTACTTCGTCGATCTGCCTGTTCTGTTCCCCACTCTGTCTCTGGTGAAGCCTCTCGCCACCCCTGAGCCTCTGGCCTGTACCCCAGTTCTGTATGTACAAATAAATAAATCTTTTAAAAAAAAGTGAATGAGAAATAGATTTTTATAGACAAAACTTGAAGAAGCTGTTGCCAGTAGATGTGTCTAGCAATAAGAATTAAATATATTATTTAGAAAGAAGGAAAATCATAAGGTTAGAAACTCAGATATACATAAAGGGTAAAAATTAGAGAAGGAACAAACTAAGGTAAAATAAAATCTGTTATGTTTTAGTCTTAATTTAACAGAAAAGAGTATTCAAATAATAATAGCAACACTGTATTGGATGATTGTAGCTTATGGAAAGACAAAATGAATGAAAACAATCTTATAAAGGATGGGAAAGAGTAACTTGAAATACTCTGTTGTAAGTGACCTTTACTGCCCCTATGAGACAGTACAATGTTAATTGAATGGGAACTTTTATTATTAGTAAATATATATTGCAAACACTAGGTCTGCCACTAAATTAAAAAAAATAATAAATGTTAACAGAAGATAGAATGTTAAAAATATGCAGAAAGCTTATTTAAGGTAGGGAAGGTAGAAAAAGTGAAATATAGATATACACACACAAACACACAATGTAATATTAATCAAAATCCCAGTGATATGCTCTGTGATTCTAAAGTTTCCATGGAAAAGCCAAAAAAGAAAAAAAAAAGAAAGAAAGAAAAGAATTGCTAACACTATTAAAGAACAAAATTGGAATACTGTCACTACCTAATTTCAAGACTTGCTGTAAAGCTATAGTAATCAAGACTTTGCAGTGTTTGTGAAAGAATCGATAAATGAATCAGTGAAATATAATAGAGAACCCAGAAATACATGCACACAAATATATTCGATGGATCTTTGGCAAAAGAAACAAAGATGATTCATTGGAAAAAGAATAATGTTTTTAACAAATGGTGCTGGAATACATAGACAAACACATGCAAAAAAAAAAAAAAATGAATGTAGACACTGACCTTAAACGTTTTACAGAATTACCCAAAATTGATCAAAGACCTACATATAAAGTCCAAAACTATAAAGCTTAAAGTAATAGGAGAAACGTCTAGGATTTGGTAATGAGTGACCTTGGTTTTAACAAGTTTTTAAATACAAGACTGAAAGCCTGCTCCGTGAGAGAATAATATGGTCAGAAAAATGATAAAAGCAAAATATTCTGCTCAGGCAAAGACACTATTAAGTGAGTAGGAAGACAAGTCATGAACTGTTGGAAAATATTTTTAAAAGCACATATCTGATAGAGAACATTTCTCAAAAATCTATGAAAAACTTTTAAAACTTAATGATAACAAACTGAGTAATTAATAAATAAGTAAACAATTCACCAAAGGAGTTATATAGAATGTAAATAAATGTACATTGCTGGTGGGAAGGCAAAATGTTGCAGAGACTTTTGAAGACAGTTTGGCAGTGTTTTACAAAGCTAAACCTAGCCATACTATATGATCCATCTACCATCCTCCTACGTATTACCCAATGAGCTGAAAACTTAATCTACGTAAATGTTTACAGCAGTTTTATTCACAATTTCCACAAATTAGAAGCAACGAAGATGTCCTTCAGTAGGTGAATTGATAAGCTGTACTTTCATGTAATGATATTATTCATGATAATATAAAATGTTAAGTCATGAAAGGACATGGTGTAACGTCAAGTGCATACTGCTAGTGAAATAATCCAGTCTAAAAGAACTACAACACTTCTGATTCCAGTTATATACTTTGAAAAACAAAAAACTACAGAAACAGTAAAAAGATAGGTGGTTATCAGGAGTTGTAGGTGATTGCAGAGGGGAAAGCAGTTTACAGGGAATATTTAGAAGAGCAAAACAATTCCGTATAAGAATGTAATGGTGTGTGTGTGTGTGTGTATGTATGTGTGTATATATATATATATATATATGTGTGTGTGTGTGTGTGTGTGTGTGTGGTATATATATGTGGTATATATATGTGGTATATATGTGTGGCATATATATATGGTATATATATGTGGTATATATATACACACATTATTATACATTTGTCATAACACACTGAACTCTACAAAAAAGTGAAATCTCATGTAAACTATGAAATCAGGTTCATAACTAATATATCACCATTGGTTTATAATTATGACAAATGTGCTACACTAAAGTAATATGTTTAATAATAGGATAACATGGGAGTGGAGTGAGGAAGGGATATATGGGAACTCTGTATTTTCTGCTCAAGTTTCTCTAAACCTAAAACTGCTCTAAGAAATAGTCTATTTTTTCAAAAAAAAAAAAAAAGAGGAAGAAGAAGAAAAGAATTAGAGGGAAGTTATGAGAATGTTGAAAGTGGTTGTGTTCCAGTGGTGGAATTAAATGTGAATTTTCTTTCCTTTATATTTTATTAAGTTATAATTTACATGTAACAAAATTCACACATCCCATTTGTTTGATTATTATATTTATGGATTTTTCCACTGGTCTACATTATGTAAGTTTGAGGAGTACAGCATCACACCATAGTATTAGTATGTATCCACACCACAATAGTGCCATTCGCTATTTTCAAATTGACCCCCTCTGCCCATCTTCATTACCCTCCTTTCTAGTAGCCATCCTATTTTCCTCAGTGTCTTAAGAATTATTTTTGTTTTGTTAGTTTATTTGGTTATATTCCACAGGTGAGTGAAACCATGCAGTATTTGTCATTCACATTCTTATTTACTTCACTTAACATAATTACCACAACTTTCAAAAAAATCACCACAACCTTCATCCATGTTGTCTCAGAAGGCAAGATTTCATATTTTTCAATAGCTGAGCGGTAATCCATTGAATGTATACACCACAATGCCTTTATCCTGTCATCTGTCAGTGGGCATTTAGGTTGTTTCTGTGTCTTGGCCACTATAATAGTGCTTCAGTAAGCATAAGGAAGTATATATATCTTCTCAAATTAGTGTTTTCTTAAGACGTAATTAATGTCTTCCGATAAATACGTAGAAGTGGAATTGCTGAATTATATGGTATTTCTACTTCTAATTTTTAAAACATGTTCTGTATGATTTTACATAGAGGTGGATTAATTTACATCCCCACCAACAGTATGTAAGAGGTTTCTTTTTCTCTTTACCCTTGTCAACACTGTTTTCAGCCTTTTATATATAGGTCATTCTAACCATTCTTAACAGTGGTGAGGTGGTATTTCATTGTGGTTTTGATTTACATTTCCCTAATAAGTGAATTTGAGCACCTTTTTGTGTGCCTTTTGTCATTTGTATGTCTTCTTTAGAGAGTGTCTATTCAGGTCTACTACCCAGTTTTGTTTTTTTTTTTAAATTGGCTTGTATGGTTAAATTCAATGAGTTCTTTATATGTTGTAGATATTAACCTCTTGTTGCATGTCTGATGAGAGCAAATAGCTGCTCCCAACAAATAATTTGCTTTTCATTTTTTGGAGGTAATTGTTTCCACTGTATAAAAACATTTTAGTTTGATGTAGTCCTATTTAATTTTGCTTGGAGTGAAAGCCCTTGCCCTTGGACATAAGTCCACAAAGATATCTCTTAGTACCAAAGATGTCCTGGAGAGTACCACTTATATTTTCTTCCATTTTTTATAGCTTTAGATATTATACCCAAATCTTTTATCCGTTTTATATTAATTTTGTGTATGGCATTAAATATGGATTTTTTTTACATGTGTATGCCCAGATTTGTCAGCACTATCTGTTGAAGGGGATTTTTCCTTCTCCATTGAATGGTCTTAGTTATTTTGGCATAAATTTCTTGTTCATATGTGTGTGGGCTCTCAATTCTATTCCATTTGTGTGTAGGGTAGGTCTGTTTTTGTTCCATTATCAAACTGTTTTGGTTACTTTTGTTTTCCATTCTTTCTTCTTATTTTGCAGGATTGCTTTAGTTTTTGGTGGTTCCATACAAATTTTATAATTATTTCTTCTATTTCCTTGAAAAATGCTACTGAGATTTTTTTTAAGATTTATTTGTACATACAGAACTGGGGTACAGGCCAGAGGCTCAGGGGTGGCGAGAGGCTTCACCAGAGACAGAGTGGGGAGCAGAACAGGCAGGTGGACGAAGTACACTGCTGAGGGGAGCAGTGGGCGGGTCAGGAGAGGTCTGCTGCACCATGTGGGTCACCTCCAGGGCTGGGGATTGAAAATCATGCTGAAGTGACTTTAGCTTCTCAGTGCAGTGCTTTAACCCACTGCACCACCAGGGAGGGCCACTATTGAGATTTTGATAGGGATTATACTGTATCTGTAATTTGTTTTTGGAAATGATGGCCATTTTAACATGTCTGTTCTTCCAATGTATGATTTTGGGATAGCTTCCCATTTATTTGTGTCTTCTCTTTTAACAATATTTTGTAGTCTTTAATTTTCCATTATAGGTCTTTCACTACTTTTGTTAAGCTTATTCCCAAATATTTTATCCTTAATGAAGTATTTATAAATAATCTTTTTTCTTAATTTCTTTTTCCTCTAAGTTTCTTCATATAGAAGAGCAAGAATTTTGCTTGGTTTTGTTTCCTGTAACTTTATTGTACTCATTAATTATTATTTCTGGGAGTTTTGGGTACAGTCTTTAGGATGTTCTGTGTATATTAGTGATGTCATCCAGAAATAGTGATAATTTCACTTCTTTTCCAACTTTAGTAATGTTTATATATTTTTCTTAACTAATTGCTCTGGGTAGGACTTCTAAAACTATGTTGAATAATAGTGGTTAAAATGGACATTCTCAGGACCAGATGATTTCACCAGTAAATTCTACCGTGCTTTCAAAGAAATATATGTTCTTCTCAAACTCTTCCAAAAATTAAATAAGGAGAATGCTCCCAAAGGTATTTCACATCACTGACATAATTCTGATCCTAAAACCAATGGCACCATAAAAAAAAGAAAACTATAGACTGATATCCATGAACAGGGTAGATGAAAAATTCTATCCAAAATCTTGGCAATCTGAATGAAACAATACATTAAGAGATTCATACATCATAAAGTAAGATTCACCCCAGGGATACAATGATTGTTTAGCGCACAAAAATAAATTAATGAAATACACTGTGTCAGTAAAAGGGATAACTAAAATTACATGATCATAGCAATAGGCACTGAAAAGCATTTGAAAAGATTCAACATCCACTTATTATTTAAAAAAAAAAAACTCTTGGGAAAGAAAGAACATACATCAACAAATGAAAGAACATATATGGTAGATCCATAACTAACAACATACCTAGTGTTGAAAAACTGAAAACTTATCCCCTGACATAAACCTATTTTAGAGTAGTTTTGACAAATGTGTTTTTTCATGTAAGCACAGCATAATGACGATACAGTATGAATCCATAATCCCTTAAAATTTACTCTGTACTCTTGTAGTAAAGTCCTTCCTCCACTGCAGTCCTTAGCAAATACTGATTTGTATTCTGTCTCTAGTTTTTTCAAAAGAAGAAAAATTGGAATCATTGAAGATCTAAGGAGGCCAAACAACTTAACATAAATAAATAACTAATAAAATATATGGGCATAGGAGCTAAAAAGAAACTTCTCTAGAGAAGACATACAGATGATCAACAGACACATGAAAAAATACTCATCATCATAGAAATCTAAATCATAGCCACAATGAAATACTACTTCACACATGAGAATCGCCCATATCATAAAGACCAGAAACAATAGATGTAGACAAGGGAGAAAAAGGAACTCTCTTATACTGTTGGTGGGAATGTAGATAGACTCGTTCATCCCTTAGGAAAAACAGTATGGAGGCTTCTCAGAATATTAAAAATAGATCCTGTATTTCCATACAGGATACCTAGCTATCTACCTTGAAAATACAAAGACACCAAACCATACGTATATATGTGTTCCTATGTTCATTGCAGCACTATTTATAGTAGCTAAGTTATACAAATTGTATTACAGTTATGTAGATAAAGAAGTTATGGTATATGTACATCGTGGAATACTATACAGCTATAAAATATGAAATCTTGTTATTTGAAACAATATGATAGAACTAGAGGGATTATATTAATCAAAGTAAGTTTAAAAATAAGAGAAAGATAAATACCAGATGATTTCACTCATGTAGAATATAAACAAAACAAGTGAACAGACAAAACCAAACCAAAGAAATACTAGAAATCTGACTGGAGAGTTGAGGCTACCAGAAGGCTATGTACATATGTAGAGTAAAGCTAGGAAGGGGCCCAGTGGTCTGTGGTGGAGTATAGGTACTTTGTTGTGGGTGTGGTGTGGAAACATACACTATTCTCCTAAATCATGGACAGTATTCTAAACTTAAGTTACCTCAATAAAAATTGATAAAATTTTCTGTCTTCAATTTCACTGATTTTTGTTTTCTTGTTATTCCTTCCTTCTGTTTGCTCTTTGGTTTATTTTGCCACCTTTTTATGGTGTTAATTTCCTTTCAAATATAGGTTGCTAGTGATATAAATTTCTTATGAAATACTTGATTGGATACTACTATTTCTGATACTCTGTGTTTTCATTTTTATCTATTACAAAGTACTTTCTTACTTCTCTTCAGCCCATGGAATGTTCATAAGTTAACAGTATATTAAAAGTTAATATGTGTGATACTTCTTTCCTTCGTATTCTTTAATGTTTTCAATTTGTTCTTTTTCTGTGTTTGTGTATATTTTCTAGTTTTTTATTGAGTATTTAGGAAAAAAAGGAAAGTAATATGAATTTTGTAGCACTTTTTAATTTACAAAGAGATTAATATTTCAATGTCTGCTTGAGAAAAAATATAATGCATATTTCAGAGAAGTTGGAAACAGAAGTTGACAGAGTTGAAATGACTTGCTCAATGTTATACAAGTGGAGTTAGTTATGATTCAAACCCAGGTTTCAGAACCCTTCGTTCATTATTTTGAAGAAATTGGAAATAAGGATTTGAAACATAAATTGGAATTTACCTTATGGATAGATGAATAGAATGCTAGTGGTACTTTGAAGCAGTTACTGACTGACAGGGGCATTTATTGAAGTGTGTAAGTAGAAAAGTAGAATAAAATTCCTGGGTTAAAAGATGTGTGTTTTAGCAGTATGATAGTTACTCACTTATCTGTAAACTTTTGATCCCATATTTAATGTATGATAAATACCTTTCTCTCCATACTGATAATGCATATACAGATTTTTAGAACTTGGAAAATCTGATGACGGGAGACAATTTTGTATAAAAATTCTCTAATTATAAGTGAGATTTGTTTTTTCTCACAAATTTAAGAGCCTTTTGATATTTCTTTCCAATAGACATTAATTTCTTCTCTTTACATTTCTATTGTCCTTTTACTTATTTTTCTTAAAAAAATTAAGTTATTTTCTAGAAAAATCTTATTTTTATTTTTAATTCATTATCTATATCTATATATCTATCTGTCTGTCTATCTATCTGTCTATCTATCTATCTATCTTCACATCTTTCTTCATTTTGTGCATGGATGGAGTGGGAAGGGATCATGCTTATTGAAATAAGCCAGATAGTAAAAGAAAAATACCAGATGGTTTCATTCATAGCAGGAGTTTAAGGGATCAAGGAAAAAAAAAGAGAAAACATAACATAATTGTAATAAAACATAACATAACAATTTTCTAGCTAAATTTTAAATTTACAAAAATATAAGAAGATGGGATTAGATGATAAACTCAAATGGTTTGGAATTTATTTATCAGTCATTGGTCAAGTGCTTACATTTATTGTCCAAAGTCTGCTAGGCTATGTGATAGAGAATATAGATTAATGTTGCGTACTTTTGAGGCTGTTTCACTGCATAGGTAAATAAGATATGTATAATAAGGCAAGAAGCATGGTATGTGCTCAACTGTGTTGTAAGATAAACTATCAAAATTTTCTATTCCACCGAATGGGGAGGACACTTTACTTTTGAGTTGATTGGGAGTTGGGTAAGCAAGAAAAGTTGAATGAGATTGAGGACTATGTATGGTTTTGTTTACCGCTTTATCTTCAGCATTTGGCATGTTGTTTGACAAAGAGTAAAATGTTTAATTATTTGTTTAACAATTGAATGATGTTAGAACTTATCAACAAAGCCATTTACAGAGCCCTAACACTGTGCTTAGTCATTCATTCCTGTGCCACCAGGAAGCTCTGGGGATGTTTAGATAGATCGACATCTCAGACCTTCGTTTGCATTTCCAAAACAGGGAACACAACCTTGTCCAAAAGGACACATGACATGCTCCCTTATCTTTTTTATCGTATATCTTCTTAACAATATAACAAAGGAATAGTTAAGATTATGACTTCACTATCACACAACCTGGATTTGAGTCCCATATCTGCTGCTTTCTGGCTATATGTCCATGATTACTCTTACTTAAAAAATGAGAATAATTGTAGTATTTATTTTACTGGGTCATAATAGCATTAAATGAGCAAAACATGTAAAGAATTGAGCCCAGAGTAGGGTTTCCATGACTGTTCTCTTTGCCTCTTCTGTTGGTGTACATAGAGAGGGATATAACCTGTGAATGCTTTTAGATGTTGTGGCTTGATCAATGTTTTCTAACAGGCATCTCTTCCATCTCCTCTGTCACAGATTCAGAGACATACTGTGTGTTTCAAGACAAGAAGTACAGAGTGGGCGAGAGATGGCACCCTTACCTGGAACCTTATGGGTTGGTTTACTGCGTGAACTGCATCTGCTCAGAGGTACAGACATTCAAACATGTGATTTCCCAGTTTGTTCCTCACCATACAGAGATATTTTTGGTATCTAGGTATCCAGGGAACATGAGTGAAAAATGTCTAAAAGAAGTTAAGAATCTTAAGGAAAACACAGGTTGTTTTCCTATATCATCTTTTGGCTTGGTTTTCATGGGATCTCTTGAGTGTTTCCTATGGAGTGATATTTATGGTTTCTTAGCCAGAGGATATAGACCCTGTGGGAGAATAACTTGATAACAGAAGTAGGGAGAAAAGTTCAATATAATGCCTAAGTTAAAAGACAAAATAGTTTTTTTTTTTTTTTAATTCATTTTCAAGTCTGGCATTTAGGAGAGAGATTAGGATAGACTGTAAGCTGCTTCACTACGAGAGGGTATTTTAAGTTGTTTCAGTTAATATCTGTAATTAGGATTGACATTATGAAACTCCGACAAAATACATGGTGGATGAGATTTCCCTTGGCTTGGCCTGAGTTTCTGTCCAGTCATTAAAAACATTGTGTGGGCGGATTAAATGCCATCTTTGTCACAGATAAAACAGGGAATCCCACCTTCCTTTCCATGGTCATGACTCAGGTCCATAGCTGTAGTTTATCTTTCTGAACAAGCCTCTGCTACTATAACCTGTGCCAGGGTGTCTTAACCTCTGTGCTCCTGACAATTGAGACCAGATAATTCCTAGTTGTAGAGACTGTCCTTTGCATTGTATGATATTGAGTAGTTTATCTTTGGCCTCTACCCACTAGATGCCAGTAGCTCAAATCTTAGCTGTTAGGCTCAGAAATGTTCCCAGGCATGACCAAAGTTGGTTGGGTTGCAAAATTGCCTCTGGTGGAGAGCCATTGTATTAAATAATTGGGAAAGGAGAACAAATACTAAGCCTTCAAATTTGATAATTCTAACATACCTACTTTTCAAGATCAGCTCTCACTTAAAACCTCATGGAAGAACTGCAGTTCCTATCTGGTACCCAGGGAGAACAGGTGCAGTAACTTGGCAAGCCCGATTCATTTGCTGCTTGAACATAAAACTTTGATTTTCAGAATTTTGAGCTTTTGGAAGCCTAACCTTTAAGCTTCTGGGCTCTACAATCAATATACACCAAGTTTCCAATGCTGAAATCTAGGACGCCTGTTACCTTGGACAATTAACGAATATCCCAAAAATCCCTTTATCTTCTTCTTTTAAATGAAATAATGATATTAACTTATTTCATATAGTTTCAGTATGAATTAAACCTACTAATCCAGTCTAGTCACATAAAGCAATGTTGGATAAATGGTCAACATTCATGAAATGTTAACTGCTACTGTTTTTGCCATCATCATTAAACCATTATTGTTACTACTATTTTTATTATTCTATTTACTCAAGGAAAGAATGCAGGATAAAGTATAAAGGAACAATCAGGCTGGACCTCAGTCTGATGGGCTTTGGTGTTGTCACTTCAAGGTGATGCCACCTGGTGCTAAGGAGTTTGACACATGGAGACTCTATTTCCAAAGGCCACAATGCAAAGTTTACTTCAGATAATGTATGAGAAGAGCTATCGGCTGGTGGCAAGATAATTCATATTTGGATAAAAGAAGCCTGCCTCTTTAAATGGCTAGTGTAGGCATTAAATCATTGGGGGATTGATTAGCATGATTTTGCAGATTCTGGACTCAACACATTGGACATTTCACTCTTGGGGACTGAGACTTTGTTGTCTCCAGGACAGTAAAAATGTTAATATGCCAAATAGCACAAGTGCTGGGCATGCTCTCTGACTTCATCCTGTTCTTCATTTTCTTCCCCCAAAGGAACCTGTTAGGTATAAGTAACCATTGCTTCAAATGAATTAAGGGTGACAACCCTTAATGCAAAATTGACTTCCACAGTTTTCCTTTGTTCTAGCAATGGTTGAGAAAGTCAGAAGTAGGGATCTTGTAGTTGTAAATCAGAGACCCAGTTGTCCCACACAGGGAAACCAGTTAATTAACTTGATTCTAAACTCTAACTTGGCTTCAGAAAAAATTTGACTGAAAAAAGAAATGCGGAGAGGAATCCACCTACTATACCCAGGAGGCCTGAGCTAGGCAAAAATGGATATCAATTCAGGGAACCCCTTGCTCATCTCTTCCCTTCATGGCATTCTTTAGGCGATGATGAAGTCAGACGAGGCTCTTGGTAAAGACATTCAGTTCAGGCTGGGGAGTGGTAGAGATGCCATAGACCCAGACCAGATAAGCCTCTACAATTAGTTGATATTTGGAGCAGTAGTGATCCCAGTTTTCGAGAAATATGCCAGCACACTACCAGCCAAGACAGCAGAGGTGCTCGTGATGAGGAAAGGAGAGAAAGCGTTGATTTCCTTCAGCTTGTCAGGGAAGTGTTATTCACTGGAAGAATCCCTGCATGACTATCTCCCAAACTGGCAAGATCCCAGTGACCTTTGAAAGATACTCACGTTTTTTTCTTGTCACCTTCTCTTTCAGAACGGGAATGTGCTTTGTAGCCGAGTCAGATGTCCGAGCCTTCACTGCCTCTCTCCTGTGCATATTCCTCATCTGTGCTGCCCTCGATGCCCAGGTAAACCACATACATCTTTCTTTCCAAGCCATGGGTCTTCCTTCTTTCCTCCTCCATCCAACTGCCTCCATCTCCCTAATTCCCCAGGAGGGAAACTTCCAGACAGAAACAACAATCGGATACTTTTAGGCAGCCCACACTGGCCCCTAAAGACTGTTTATAGCCCAAGCAGGGCACATTCTAGGTTCTAATAAGCGATTGAGTACCAGTAACAGATTTTCATTGGGCTTTTAAGCATTTGAAGGTGATGTCAATTGGGGGAAGGGAATTGTGGTCCAGAGATTTTCTGCCATAAACAACCTCTTCCCTCCATGGGCAGTGGGCACCAGGGGACTTGGTGGCACGTGCCCTATGCAATTAGTATGGGAACTGTGTCTGAACCCAGCTTCTAAAAGATGAGGGGCTGTTCATAAATCAAAGGAGTTGAAACAGGGAGGTTTATGACAGTGTAAAGCTGTCTGCCTCTTCCAGACTGCACACTTACTATGCACACATTGTTGAGGGCAACTCTAAGGGGGAGGCAGGCAGAGACTTTTTCACAAGGCTGTTAGGACTCTGCTTTCACAGTTTGCGGCTAGCATATTTGTCTGAGGCAGGGGCTCCCTCAATGACACTTTGTTCACATCTGACTGGGGCTGGCTCCCATAGCAGAGGTGTGAGAGCATGGAGTAATTCAGAATGCCCATGGGCCTGACAGCAGTCCTAGAAAAAGTGAAATGGCAGTGCTGGTCACTTCACTTGCAGTCTTGTAGGTTGACTCTGTTTCCCACTGGGACAGAGCTCTTGAATCAGAGTCTGTGGGTGGCGGAATGGGATCAATGAACCCTTTACATTTGTTCAAAGTCTTTGATGTAACAATGTATATGTGTAAATTCTTTAGAGAGGATCTATGTATTTAATATATAGAGATGCCACCAAGTCCCCTGGTATTTCTGAAGGGGTGTACATAGCTCCCAGATTGTGAAAAATCACTAGTTTAGGGCAAAGATGGTGTGTGTGTGTGTGTGTGTGTGTGTGTGTGTGTGTGTGTGTGTGTAAAAGTAATGAGAAGTCCCCAGAAGTTAAAAACACCAAAAATGTTTGAGAACAATGCTAGGCATGAGGTTCATTGAGAACTCAGTTAATTGATACGTTACAGTAATGGAGATTTTGTTTTATGGAGAAGAAATTCCCATCCTGTTTTGTCACTACTTTCTATCAATAAAATACTAGAGATTCTCTCCCAGATAGCAAATGATCATGCCACATTTTAGATTTATCATTGTGATAACATCACTGCAGCTGCTAGTATATGCTTTAAGATGTGGAAGACTGACTTGGCATACGATCAACCTTAAAAGTTCTCTTTGATTTTTTTTTAATCATTGCTCCTTTATTACTGTCTCACGCAACTTCTAAGATACAAACAATGCATGGCAATTGGGTAAATGAATAAAATTGATTTTGCTATAAGTATGTAAAAACTCATATAGACTGTATGTTGATATATATTGACAAAGTTATTGTGCAAACCTGAATTGTGTAACATATTAGCCTTATTTGGAGGCTGAACTCCTAAATGCGACTTACTACTCATGGATGTGTTAATTTCCTGCTTCTATTTAAACTGTGTTATGAGGGTATGGTATGGAAGGGGTTCTGCTGGATGGAAGCAAAGTTTCTAATAAAGGAGAACTTTAAAAAAAATTAAATTTGACTGTCAGATCACATAGCTAAATGTTCCCCTCCCAGAAGGTTCCAACAGCGGTATAATGCCATAGGAATTTACCTAAACTATGTAGAGATTGCTCTTCCTTGGAAAGACAGTTGAGACATAATCCAGAGCAATACAGTGGCTAGAGGAGCATGGAGTAGAGTTTGGCTGTCTCTCACCTCAGCTGCATAGCAGGAAGCAGTATTGGGAGAAAGGGAAAGGGGAAGCTAGCACTTATTTTGAGAGAAAAGGAGAGTTAAAAGATTTGAGGTCATAAATTCCAGAAAGTAGAAAATTGAAAGAAATGACACATTGTCTTTAAGACTTAAGCCATTTTAAGGCATAGAAAAAACAGCTATTCATTTTACTTCCCTTCTTGTTCTTGCAGGTCACTTCCTTGTGAGTTTACTTAAAAAAATTATCACATAACCTTTAACAATATTCTTCTGTGGGTAGTGGTACTGAAGTTCCCCATTCCTATGCTAACATGTCTTTGTGTTGACCTCATTCTTAAATGATAATTTTGTTGGGTATAAAATTATAAGTGTATGTTTATTTTCCCTCAGCCCTTTGAATCAATGCCTTACTGACTTTGTGGATAAGAAGTGTGCTGTTTGATTATAGTACTTTTGTAAGTAATCTGTTTTCTCCTTCTAGCTTTAAAGATTTTCTCTTTTACTTTAATGCATACAATGAGATATGTAGGCATTTGATTTATTTTTTTATTTAGCCTGCTCAGTACATAATGTTTGGGGACTCAAATTTCTCTTCAATGTTTAGTCATTATTCTTGTCTTTCTTTATTCCCTTTCTACCTTTATTCTAATTTTCAAAGGTGTCTTCATTGTATGTTTTTACAGCTCATTTTTTCCTGTGTTTCTTTTAGTGATTTCTTTTTTTCCATTTTGGTTAACTTTCCATAATGAAATATTATTTCACTTCTGTCCACCAATTCAGGAATTTTCTTCTCTAGTTTCTTCATACCTAATATTTTGGCCATCCATTGGGTTTTGTCATTTTATTTTCAAGAACTATATTTTTACCTAGCTTGTTGGTGTTTAAATTATGTTTTAAAATATCTACATGTTGCTGCTTTAAAACTGCTGTAGTGTTGCTTAGTTTCTTCCTTTCTATAAGGCATTCAAATATCATTATAAGTTCATTTCAGGTTGTTCAAATACCTATACCTATTTTTTTCTGGTGTAATTTCTCACTTTTGTCTGGCTTCTTGGCAGCTTTTATTAGTTCTGAAGTTCTTCTAAAATTTTTGTTTAAAATTTGAACATCTGGGCCCTTCCTGGTGGCGCAGTGGGTTAATGCACCGCACTAAGAAGTTTAAGCCACTTCCGCATGAGTCTGATCCCCGCCTGCCCCGGAGGTGACCACATGGTGTGGCAGACCTCTCCTGACCCGCCCACTGCTCCCCTCAGCAGTGTACTTCGTTGATCTGCCTGTTCTGCTCCCCACTCTGTCTCTGGTGAATCCTCCTCTCACCTTCCGCATCTCTGGCCTGTACCCCAGTTCTATATGAATAAATAAATAAATCTTTAAAAAAATTTCAACATCTATGGAATTTTTCTTTTGCAGAAACCCTTCCTTTCTGGTGGGATGGTTGTTTCAGACTGTGTAGTTCACTTAGTTCACCCAAACCAGGCTGCATATTAGTGACTAAACCTGGGCTCCTCTCATGTCCAGATAATTTGTGTCTACCTCAGTTTCCTTGTCCCAGATAATGATCTTAGACTGGGATGCTTATAGTTGCCTACCTTGGGCAGTCATTCCATTTGAAGTAACCATATTGTGTGGGAAGAACTATGCCAGCCCGTTTGCCTGTGAAAATATATCCTTAGTCCCCAGCTTTATACAGGAAGCCACTTGTAGGGCATGTTTTTCTGTTCAACTGTCTGCCCCTACAGTCTGTATCTAATCCCAGCTTCCAGTAGGACCATATGGCTTTGGTCTATTGCTGTACTTTACACAAAATTTGCTCTTGTTTCTGAAGACACTTTTACAGTTTTATTTATTGTTAATTTTGCATTTTAATCTCACTCTCACTTGTTTGGAAATAACCTGGGGGCTTTCTTATGTGTTCTCTCTACCACATTGAATTGGAATGCAAACCAGTTACTCTTTCTTTCTATTGAAGGTAAAACAAGAACAGAATAAAGACATAACTTTGGGACACAGTAGTTGTTAACTTCTAGAATAAATGACCAAGGAAAAATTTAGTCTCTTCACAGAATATTTCTAGAAATAGAAAGGTACCACCCATTGGAGATAGAATTGGCACAGCTCTGCTTTGAGGCAGGGCAATGCATGTGACTCCTCTGTAATCCTTCCACCTCAGTGATTATTAGGCATGAGGAAACTCATGCCTTCAGGCCCACAGGAATGTCTGGTCAAAGGAAAGGGCTCAAATTTTCTGTCTTAATCCAATGGAAGGCACTGTAATGAAAATGTCATCACTTAAAAATAGAAATTTTAAAGCCAGTTGGTGAATAACTGTGTTCTATTTATCAGAAAGAGAAAACAAACAAGGGAACCATATTAACATGGTTTTGCTTGAAATACTTTCCTGTAGTAGTATCAGTATCAGGGATCACTCACCTGTGCTGCAGTGGAAGGGCTGGGAACATTCTGAAGGCCATGCTTACTACTCATCTTCCGTAGGAAGAGGCAAGGGGCCATCCCTTTCTCTCACTTGTTTGTCTGCTTCCCATGGCTCTTACATTTTTAACTCCCTGTTGCTAAAATTTCCAAGGTCCTCACCTGCATTTGAGGTTGATTTTCACGCACCCCCTGCTGAACCATAGAAATCAGAGTATGCAGACTGCTTTTCCAGAATTTCCAAAGAAAAGTCTGTATTGATTCTCATGAAGAGCAAATGAAAACTTTTCATCAGTACTTCCCCAAGTCTCCATGGCAGAGGAGGTGAAGTCCTGGTCACATACTACAGGACTCTACTGGATTCAAACTGTGCTACTTGGAAGCTAGAACATTCTTGATGGAAACATCAATACTGCACAGAATTCAGAAAGGTCATTAAATCCATCCCAATATCTAAGCAAGACTCTATTGTCTCTGATAATAGAAAATTTGTGGGAATAAAATTCTGTGTCTTTTGTTAGAGGGGAATAGAGTAATAAAGCTGGAAGAGGGAAAGAAAGAATATGACTTCTTTCCTCTTATTCTTCATGTATAATTTTGTTGCCAAAAGAAAACTTCATGGTGACTGGGAGCTTACTTCATTTTATTTTCTAAGTTTTTTTTTTCTTTTTAATAAAGTCAATTAAGAATTTGCTAATCAAGATTACTAAATTTGGATCCTCTTTGAGATAATCCCGCATTCCCAGGTCATTAAAGATGTAACAGAAATGCCAAAATAACTGATTTGATCCTTTACCAAAGACCTAGATGGTAGTGTTCCCTTTCAGCTAGGTGTGAAAAGCTTAGATCTACGATGTGGTATTTTTTTTTTATTGTAACAGTTTATTTTTACATCATTTTGTACATTTTTTCCCCATCTCAGTTGTAATCACCACGGGTTTCCCATCACCAACTCACCCGTGTGCCATCACCATAATCCCGTGCACTTCCCTCCCCACCCCCCATTTTTTATCCCATTCCCCACTCTA
>NW_004567120.1:18270655-18288667 GCF_000260355.1 Condylura cristata | reverse complement strand
ACAGTTTTCCATAGTGGTTGTACTAGTTTGCATTCCCATCAGCAGTGCAGGAGAGTTCCTTTTTCTCCACATCTACGATGTTGTTTTAATAGGGTCAGTGACAGTGTGGTTTTGCCAAGAGAGGCATCCCTCACCCCAGTGTTTTAGATTCAAGATAAACTGGGGAAATGGTCCTCCCAGAGATGCACGACAATCTGTGTGCTCCTGTAAAGAGAAGGTATAAGCCCAGTGCCATTTCTCTCTCCAAAGGAGGTAGGCTGTGTGCTAGCTAGCAAATATAGGCGTTTCTGCATAATGCAATATGTGCATTTCTAAAAATCCCCACAGTCTGCATAATTGTACACTGAAAAATAAGGGTCTGAGAAGAAAACACAGGATTGGAGTAAATAACTTGAAACTTGATGCAAAGTTGTAACCAGAGCAGTAACATGATAAACGTACTAATAAATTACTAGCATGGCTTTAAAAAAGGCTTCTTAAATCCCTAATAAGTATTGACTTCACCTTTGAAAATGGTGAAATTAACCTGAAGGAAGAGGGTAATAGGTAGAGTTGAGGCCACTGAGGGAGAAAGATAAGGGAGTACAAAAAGCTTGGAGAGGGGTAATGAACACATAAGCCAAACTGAGCCAAGAACTTCGGATGAATAGGAATAAGATAGATTACCACACAGCTTGCTGACTTCATTTGTGTTGTATTTTGCAATCAACTGTTACTGTATGTTGGTATAAAATAATAATTGGCTGAAAAATATGCATGTATGAACTAAAACAATTTCTATGTTATACCAACATCACTCTCTTATTTACCAAGCAATATGAGCAAATTTGGGCAACACAAATCTATACACAGCAGAAACAGGCTATAAAAAAGAAGGTGGATTAATGGCATTTGACCTTTGACAGTTGAGAGTGAAGATTGAAAGTAACTCAACATTTAAATTTGTTTTCTGTCTGTAGACACTGGCCTGATAGCATGTTTTTTCTCATTTATAGAAAAGGGGTTTCTACATTCAATAGTATGTGTGTACCTGTGTCTGTGACTTCCATTTCTATAGTGATCAAGTAGACCGGATGTTTTTACTCCCTCTAGCCTTTATTTTGGGGGGAGGCAAAAGTTCAAGGGTAGATTTATTCATTTTTTTTATTGCTGTGAAGTACACATAACATAAAATTGATTGTTTTAAGTATGTGAATCAGTGACACAAAATATTCACAATGTGAGCAGCCATCACCAATAATCTAGTTCCTGAATTTTTTCACCTTGCCAAAAGGAAAACCTTTGTTCATGAAGCAGTAACTACTGATTACTCACTCTTTTAAGACTGTGACAAACATATTCTTGTTTGTATGGATTTTCATACTCTAGTCATTTCGTATAAATAGAATAATAAAATATGTGACCTTTTGCATCTGATTTCTTTTACTTAGCATAATATTTTAGAGGTTTATTCATGTTGTAGTATATGTCTGCACTTTATCCCTTTTTATTGTTGAATAATATTCCATTTTATGGCTAGACCATATTTTGCCTATCCTTCATCTGTTGATGTACATTGTGGTTGTTTTTGCTCTTTGGTTATTGTGAATAGCCCTGCAATGGAATTCATGTACAAGTTTTTGTGTGGCATATATTTCCAGCCATATTGGGTATATACTTAGGAGTAGAATTTCTGAGTCATGTGGCAATTCTTTGTTTACTTTTTTAAAAAAGATTTATTTTTTTATTCATACATAACTGGGGTACAGGCCAGAGATGTGGAGGGTGAGAGAATTCACCAGGGACAAAGTAGGGGGCAGAACAGGCAGATAGATGAAATACACTGCTGAGAGGAGCAGTGGGCGGGTCAGGAGAGGTCTGCCACCCATGTGGATCACCTCCCGGGCAGGCAGGGATCGAACTCATGCGGAAGTGGCTTAAGCTTCTTAGTGCAGTGCTTTAACCCGCTGCGCCACCAGGGAGTGTCCTCTTTGTTTACTTTTTGAGGACTCTCTCCTGGTTTTTAAACTTGCCCTAACTTCTTCAGGCTCATCTTGGGGCATTTGCTATCTGCCATCTCAGGGTTGCTGGTGACTGCTCCTGTTACCATCACCCACACCTGGTTTCCATGCTCTGTCTTCTTTTTGCTTTTTTGAATTCCATGTTCACATGCCTTGTGGATTGAATTGGATTTCTTTTAAGTGGTAGCAGCTAATTAACATACTCTTCCTATAGTAAGGTGACTACAATAGCTGTAATTTCAACGATGATTAACTGGAGACCACTTATTTGCCTGAAAAATATATTTGTTTTTAAAAACTCTTTTTGGGTCCAGCATGACCCAAAAATCTGAGGGTTCTGGAATATTGCTGTCTAGATAGGAAAGGGTTTACTTTACTGTTTATCACCCTCACCATCATGATTGTTCTTTCTGATTGTTGAGCAATGAATACAGAGTTGTATACTACACTATCTGTATCTTTCACTGTCTTCCATGATTTATTTCCATTAACTTACTCATGCATTTGGTTCTTGACACTGCAGAATATGAAGGGTTAAAACCTTCTTCAGAAAACTTTCCTCCTGCCAGGTGAGGTATCTTTGTCTCTGGTAAACCCCAGGGATTTAGTTGCTTTTTGTAAAGAATGTGATTTCCTGTTGCATGCCAAAAGTCCTTATATGATTCAAGAATAAGACTTTTAGGAACACTGTGGCTTTCCATCCTGGTAAAGTGGAACTTTTCTATTTCTTTAGATGAATATTGACCAAAGTTGACACAAAACAAAAGGGAAGAATGTGAGACTTTATTGAGGACTACTGAGAAACTCAATTTGTCAGAAATAAACCTTATATTTTCTATATTTAAGAAACCTCCACCATTACTACTGCTCTTCTGGGTTAATTGTTTTGAAAAATTTGTTACAAGAAACAAAAGTTCATGAGGTGATAATTGGGTTTACTAGGAAAATCTTTATATGGACACATAAACTTGAGTTTCTGGTTTGGAGAAAATTAAAACAAAAAAAGTTTGTTTTAATGCAAGACTTCTCAGAGTCTTTAAGTTATTAGTATTCATTATGAATCTATAAAGACAAGCTTATGGAATGCAATATTTTCAAACCGATTTAGCAGAGAGGATGCATTTTTTGTAACATTCTTTTTTAAAAAGATTTATTTATGCACACAGAACTGGGGTACAAACCAGAGGTACAAGAGTGGTGAGAAGTTTCACCAGAGACAGAGAGGGGAGCAGAACAGGCAGATCAGTGAGCAGTGTGGGGGCCAGGGGTCAGGAGAGGTCTGCCGCACCATGTGGATCACCTCCGGGGGCCAAGGATTGAACTGGCACTGAAGCGGCTGTGTCCTAACCCATTGCACCACCAGGGAGGGCCAGAGTGGCATTCTTTAGTGTATGTCTTAGGAAGTCTTCGATGATACCATTCATTTATAACAACATAGCAATGTTACTTATAACAATAACCTATTTGTATATATGATTTCTTAGTGTGCAGAACATTACTAGGAAAGCAGGCCATTTTAGAACAATATTTCAAACTAGTGTTGTTCCAACATTAGAGTCAGGTGAAGAGATTTGATAAAATACAGACTCCCAGGCTCTACACTAAACATTCTGATTCAGTTGAGCTGCAGTGGAAATTTTGCACTTTAAAGAAGTACCTCAATTAATTTTGATGCAGTTTGACTGGAAATCTTGATAAAGGAGGTCAAGAGAGAGGAGTCCTGGGCAAGACCTGGGAGCAGAGAGCGCTGTGCATTTTAGAGAGCCAGAGGCAACACAAAAATTTCTCTCTGATAATGGGGAGCATAGGCACCCCAGCAACATGCTTTGCCTGTGCGATGCTTCCCTAGAATCAATCCTGCAGTAACATGTGTTCGCTGTTCCATCTGGCCGGCTTCCCAGCTTTCCCAGAGCTCCCACCCAAAGCTTTCTCTTCTGCCATCTTCAGAGCCCCTGGCTGTCATGTCCAGAAAGATGGACCCTCCGTGGGGAGCTGCCCCTCCGCCACGCCCATTGTCCACGACTCGTTGTTGGCGAGAAATGAATGGCATTTCTCGGAATTAGCCCAGGAATTTCTGCTGATAAACAAATGAAACTCTCAAAGGGAAAAGCAATCAACATAGTTTGAAGTAAAATCAGTGTTTTCAGCTTAGTCTGTTTTCAACTTAGTTTGAAATAAGCGTCACATCTAGGGTGTTTTAAGGAAAGGATTAGTGAAATGTCCCTTGTTGAGTTTTCTTTCTGGCTTCAGGGCTGACCCTTAAACCAGAGCCTGCTTTCAGAGTAAGCGGAACAGGCCATTATTACCTTCATTTCCTGTGACTCCAGGACCTGCCAAGCCAGCACTGTATCAGATCCCCCTCCCCCACGCCACTTCTCTCCACGCCAATTTGCCTGATACCTAGAATGCTATCATCATTGCAGCTTCATCTTTTGAAATATAAGCTTTGATACGCTATGAATTCATCTATCTTTTGAAACTATTAACTTAACTCTTACTAATCATTTCAAATTGAATCTACACTCAGGACCTAGAAAGCAGATTTTAATGACAGAGTACTGGGGTGTGTGTCTGGGGAGATCCTGTGGCAGTAGCCTAGGTATCTGGAGGAGTTATGGGGTGCCCATAGAGGGGTGGGTGTTAAAGGAAGAGTCTAGGAAGCCAGATTTCGCTTTCCTTACATCCTGCAGAACAATCACACTTTTCAGAATATCAAGAGCAAGTTCTTTACTCGTGGCAGAAGATGAACACAGTGGCTGTTAGGATAGGTTGCCAGCTCTCAAGTTTTTAACTTTGGAGTTGTTAATTTAAAACCAATATGTTCCAGAGGTAACCAAACAGTCTTGCTTGCTATCTGTTGCCTAGAGCCAAAGCGTTTCACTTCAGGGTTTTGGATGCAAAAGAATTATAACCCCAAAGGTTTACCAGATCATTGGCAGCCACTAAGATAAATAACGGTCTTTATTAGAATGAGTTGCATCTGATTTCTGTATTTAGATTTTGACACTGTCAGCTGTTCTCTGAAAGTGCTTTTAGAAACTGGCAGACTTAGGGTGTCAGTTATTGAAAGTTGCTCCAAAATCCATCTCCTCACAGGGCTCCATTTTTGGCCATCAAAGGGGTCAGGTTTATCAATGTCTTGATGCGTTGTCTCTTGTCTTTGCCACACATACTCTGGAGACCCAGAGAGTGGGATGTGGCTGGCAGTAGATGTGTGGCTGCTGAATAATTTTTTTTTAGAGTTGTATTCACTGCATTGGAGAGAGGTTATGAAGTACATGTGCTATATCTTTAAAGAAAGGGGTAAATCAAAGTTGTCTGCAGAGGAGGAATGTTGACTGGAGTATTTTTCAAGGGGCAAAAGGGAAAAAGATCAATCTTAAGAGAACAGGTTACTTCTGAAATGTAACAATAAGCTAAATGTCCCTACAAGCTCTGATGTATTTTATTTAACAAAATCGTGCAGCTTTGACTTCTGAGCTTTCACAAGATGGAGCTCTGGGGGTCTGAATGGAGACCAGAATCTTCCCTTTCTTGGGTGTTTTCCTTAATTATTTTGATGCAGGAGAAATGGGGATGAAAAGGAGCATCAGGGAAAGGTGGCCTTTTTCCTTCCCTGCATTGTTTTTTGGTTTTCTTCCCTTTTTCTCTTGTCCTTCCTTCCCTTTTTCTCTCTGTCTTAAATCTCCATTTTTCCTTAAACTTATTTTTATCATAGTGTATGTATACATATATGTGTGTGTGTGTACATACACACACAACAAAAGTTGCCACTTTAACCATTTTCAAACTCACATTCAGTGACATTAAGTAAACATAAATTGCTGTGCAACCTTCACCACCAGTTTTCTGGAATTATTTCATCTTCCAAATTGAAATTCTGGACCCACTGAAACAGGGTAATCCTTGGGGAAAGGGAAGGTTGCAGGTTCCCTGATCCACTCCAAGGAAGAAGCTAGAGAAAACCTGGAGAAGGAAGGGAGGAAGAGTGAGAAAGACCTGCACAAGGAGCACAAGGAGCTGAGTGATAGGTGGAGAAGCTGTGCTTGCTTCTCAGCCTTGGACTTACTCCAGAGACTTGGGGGCATGGATGGAGATGCTTAAAGAAGTTAGAGATGGAGGTGAGAGATCCATGGGGAGGCTGCCAATGGCAGCCTTTATCTTGACTTGCCTTTTGATTTTGCTCTTTTTCTTTTTTCTTAAAGAAAATTCTTTTTTGTTCTGTTTTATTCATTTATGCTTATAGAACTGGGGTGCAGGCCAGAGGTGTGGGGGTAAGAGGACTCACCAGAGACAGAGTAGGGAGCAGATCGACTGAAGTACACTGCTGAGGGGACCAGTGGGGGGGACAGGAAAGGTCTGCCACGCCATGTGGCTCACCTCCCTGGCTGGGGATTGAACTCGTGCTGCAGTGGCTGCAGAGAGCTTCATAGTGCTGTGTTTCAACCCGTTGCGCCACCAGGGAGAGCCCAGATTTTGTTCTTCTTGCAGGCTTGGTTGGCCCCTTCTGTTCCTTTCCTATGGGTGTCCACGAGAAGATACCTTCGACTTGTGGCAGACTTTCTGGCCTCAGTGGTCCTGCTATGGGCCAGGCTTGTTTGGCTGGGCATGTGTCCATGAGGGGATGGGTAATGTTGGTGGTTTATTTGGAAACTATGTTCTTTCGCTTCTTTTTATTGGACACTAATTGTAGTAAAGTTCCTTTTCATTGAAGTCCTTAGGCACTAGATTGCGTTTGTCTTGATGCAGCTGATGGCAGAATCTACTTAGAGCAGGCAGATTTGATATCCCGAGGTCTGCCTCATCCTGCCCTGTAACACCACTAAATACCAAAAACCCCGACTTTGTTGTCCTCCCAGCACATGGCAACAATCATTCTCTTTCTGTCTCTATGAATTTAACACCTCTAAATACCTCCTATATCTGGAATTGCATGGTTTATTTCCTTTAGTGATTGACTTATTTCATTTAGCACCATGTCTTGAAGATTTATGTTGTAGCAGGTCTCTTTATTAAGCAGAGAAGAGAACATAGAAGAAATTTGAGAAGGTAGGCCAGTGGCAGAGTTGAAATGAAGTCAAGGGACAACCAATTCGAAGAATCTGGCAAGTGTTGGTTTTCAGAGTACATTTTTCACGGAATTTGGAAGACTCCAGAGACCACACTGTCTTGGACAATGACAGGCATGACAGGCAATAACTGGCAGTAATGTCTGTGTGAAATGCTGGATTTTTGAAAGACAGACATACTCCTTACAAATGTTTCCCAGGGAACTTCAGAGAAGATTGCTATGAGGAGCTGATTATGGGCTGATTTTGTCATCTTTTGGAGAAATCCATAGAGGTAGAGCTGTGTCCCAGGTCCCCTGTATTTGGAGAAATATATCTCTAAAAGGGCCTCCTCTGAGATTCCTTTCTGAGAGAAATATGTCTGGAGCCATTCAGCTGGTTTTATTAGAAAGATTATGAAAGGATCAGAGTAACAAACCTATGAGGCAATGTTGAGGGAAAAGTGCAATTACTGAGCCTGGTGAAAGAAAGACCAAAGGGACGCCAGCAATCTTCTGAAAGATAAACGTGTCTTAGAGGATGCTCATTAGCTTTCTTCTTCTATCTCTAGAGGCAGAGACTGGGCAAAAATGAGCTTAACTGTAAAAAAGTTAGGCAAAGGGAAACACTCCCAGGCACAGATAAGGGGAACATGTCTTTTAAAAGCCACTGTATTATGCAGCTCAAGCTTAATGCTGAGTAAAAGCAAGACACGCAAACAGACATCAGTGCTTACAGTGTGACGCAATTCATATCAAGTTCAAAACAGGCCAAACTAAACTGTTGTTTAGGGAGATACATAAATGCAGTGAAATAAACATGAAAAATAAGGCCATGATTGTTCCAGAAGTGAGGACTGTGGTAACATCCATTTGGAGGGAAGGACCCTTGTTGGGGTGTTGTCACTATTTTCTTCCTTGACCTGTTTATAAGGCATTAGCTTTATAAACAGTTCAGCTGTACATTTATGTTTTAGGTATGTGAGTTACATTTCCTAGTATTATATATATAATACATATATTATGTATATATACACACATAAAATTGAATAAATTTGGCACGAATCAATTATATATATAATATATGTATGTTATGTACATACACACATATACAATTGAATGAATTTATACACACATATACAATTGAATGAATTTGGCATGAATAAATTTGCCATCCTTGTTTAAATTGAAGATGCATAGCATGTTACCTTGATACCTTCATATATTGCAATGTGGTCGCTGTAGTGATAGCTATCATTACCTACTTACAATACCATATTGTCTATTTTTATTATAGTGTGTGTTAGATCTCTACAGCTTATTTACTATTTATTGTATTTAACACCCTTAATCTTTTTACAATGCATCTTTTTTTTTTAATTGAGGTAGAGTTGACTTAAAGCACTGTATATGATTTAGGGAAACAGGCTCACATCTTTCAGATGTATGTTACCCCACCACACTCACCACAAAATTACCTATAATCTTCCACCATGGTCCGCCCGGCCCTCTCTCCTCTTTTCCCCTCTTCCTGTACCTTTCTCCTCTAGTAGCCTCAATTCTGCAGTCAGGTTTCTAGAGATTGTTTTGGTTTTGTTTATGCTGTTTGTTTTATTTTTCTATATTCGGCATATGAGAAAAAATCCAAAATTTATCATTATTATAGCACAGCTTCCTCCTTACCCCTGGTAATTACCATTTTACTTTCTCTCTCTTTACAGTTTTGATTATTTTAGATTCTCTATATAATAGTCATATCATACAGTACTTGTCTTTCTCTGACTAATGTCTAACACATAGCATATGTGCTCAAGGTTCATTTTGTCAGAGATGACAGGCTATCCATCTTTCTCACGACCAAGTAATATTCCATTCTGTCTATCACAACTTTTTATTCCATTCATTCATTGATGGAGATTTGGATTGTTTCCACATTTTGAGTATTGGTTTTATTAACATAGTGTATTATTAAATGATACCACATTTTCATTTGTTTTAGATAGCTATGACTGGAGGCAAAATGTTACCAGAAGACCTTTAAGGGCTACAATCAAATGTAGGATTATACATGTGCATACAAATGGGGGGGGCTGTTATTTTTATTTAATACTTACATTATACATTATATTTGTCATGGTTGGTTCATAGTGGTTTTGCTTTGTACAAAAAGGAGAAAAGTACCACAATCTAGAGAAGTGTGTGTTCTCTCTCTTCCAGGAATGTTCCTGAAATTAGTAAGAAGGTATGAAGGTATTTGGGGCGCTGGGGGCTTTGGTGTATAAGTTGCAGAGCGCATTGTTATGCTGGTCTCTGGATGAAGCCATCTGCATTCAGGCTTATGTTGCTCACCAGAGAGCCTACTTGGCTTTCAGAATATTAGACTAATTAGGAGCACATCAGGAAGGAGAGAGGCCTTTAGTCCTGCAGATGAGGCTGGGTTGTGCTGTCATGTGAGCAGGACAGCCAGCCCTGCTCTCCCCATTCGATGAGATTTACAGAGTTGATACGTAAATCAGTGATAATTCCTACCTTCTCCAAAGGTTTGCATTGACAGTGAAGACCGAATAGATACAGAAAATTGCTGTGTAAATGCAAACACACACACACACACACACACACAAGTTTGTGTGCAGGAAGGGAAAGAAGGTGTTTCAATCCTCAGCACCCAGATTGCATTATTGAGAGAAAATGCAGGCCAAATCTGACGCTGATATTTCGGTACTTGTTCCCATCAATCCCAGTGTGAGCCTTCCCATCACCAGGCGCAAACTAAAGATCGCCAGCTTCAGGGAGAAGTTGTGGAGGGCCTAAAGGAAACAGGTGATAGGCTTAATGAGTGTAAGGCAAAGGCATAAAATAAATGGCTTCACCTCTGCCTTTCCTTTTTATTTCCTTCTGTTTAGATTTTCAGAGATGCTGAGTGAGTGCTGCCCAGTGGTGCTGAGGCTTTCAAGTCAGTGAGCCTTTAGTGAAATTACTTGGCATGTGGAGAATGCACTCATAGGCAGGATAGCTGTCTCTGGGCTGCCTTGAAAACTTGAAGGGGAAAAGCTAGACCGAACCCCAACTCCAATCATAAAAACATTGAGCAGACCTTTCCTTGCACTGTTGTGTGTTAATTAGGCTGCCATCATCCTGTTAGCAGGCCAGGACCACCTCAATCCCAACTCTCTTATTCATTCATGTTCTGGCTGGGGCCTGTCCTCTCGCACCTTGTATGTTGAGGACAGCATGAGCCTGCTACAGGGGGCCACTCAGACCACCAGAATCATGGGAATGAGTCACTGTTGTAGTATTGCTTCCCAACCAGGGAGAGTGAGCACCCCCAATCCCATAGGGCTTTGGAAATGGGGAAGTGTTTTGGTGGTCACTGTGATTAGTGAATGCCTTTGGCATGTAGTGAGCAGAAACAAGGGAAGCTAAATATTTCATAAAGTCTCTGAATATAATGCATTGCAGACATGTCTCACCCCAGATTCCAGTGGTAACCCTCTTCAGACAACAATGTTGCAGAGAGAAGTCCAAGGAAGAGAGTTTCTTCCTAACCAGTAGTTGGCAATGTGAGTCAACCCATTCTTTCATTCTTTCACTCACTCATTATCCATTTCACAAATGTTATCTGAGTACCAGCTTCAGTTCGAGCCCCATGTAAGGTACTCAGGGATCATGGTCCCTGCCTCAGAGAGCTCACAGGCTAACGGGGGAACAAGGATTAAAATACATAAAACTGGTAAAGCAATGAGTTCTGGGGTAGAAGCATACACAAGGAATTGGCAGGCAGAAATGGGAGAGAGAGACAAACTCTAGAAGAGCCAGAAGCCAGCCTCCTCAGAGAGGAGTTGACATTCGTGCTCCCTTCTGACAGATGAATAGATTGCCAGATGGAAGGGACCAAGTTGGTGGATGGCACATGTGAAGGCATGTGTGGGACCATGAAGGGTGTTGTCCATGTGTGAGGGAGGAGGCTCAAAGGTCAGGTTCATGGTGGTCCAGTCTCAAAGCAACTCATGTTCCGTAGTTCGACATTGTTTCATAGAGCCACTCCACTGGAAATGTCCATCTTTTTTGTAACGCCCTCTTCTCCCTTAGCCTCCCACTCCATAATTTCTCTCAGCCACTCATTTCTTACTTAGCTCTTGATGGAAATGAGGCTGGGATATCCCTTCTAGGGCTTGGATTTTGCTCTTCATCACCAGAAAGATCAATGCTTGACTAAAAGAATTCATTATGGATAGAATTACAGATGGCAGTGGAGAGACTTTGAGAGAGGAATTTGAAAAGCTGAGCAGTGTGTAGGCAGCGGGAATCCATTTGACTGACATACATAGCATGAGTGTGAGCTTAAGTGAGGTGTGTGCTCAATGGGTGAGACTCTGTGTGCTCAGTGGGTGAGACTCTGTATTTGTGGGTGTGTGAGGGATATTGGGATTATTTACCTCAAGGAACTGTTGTGAGGATTAAGCTAACAAATGTTTGTAAGGGGAACACTATAGTATGCCCTCCAAAAATGCACTCTCATTATTATTACAGAAAGCAGGGCTGGAGTTCAGTCTAGTCAGAATGGAAATGAAGATGTTTTACTAAGTTAGTGACTGCATCTGACTTGCTCCAAGTCTATACCCACGCCATATCCTAACAATGGGACAATGTAGTTTTTCTGTACATGAGCTGTCAGATTGTCAATTTTCTCAAATGGAGCCATGGCATAATTTTGTCTACTTTGAGATTTTCTTCTTTCTTGTTTCTTTTTGACTCCTCTTGGTGCACATGGTGAGGGGACAGCTGCTGTGTGACGGTGTTGCAGACCTGCCTTGAGGTCACCAGGTCTGTCCTCGTATGTAAGAATACAAAAAAGAACAACCACAGCACTTGGGGCCAGAGCCAGGGAGATGCATTAGAAAGAAATTAACTTGGGAGGGGCTGGGTTAGGGAATAGAAGTTTTAGCGGAGAAGGAAGAAGCAAAGGGGGAAAAAAAAAACAACTGGGAAGGACAGGATACATAAAGCTCATCCAGCTGCCCCCAAACTGAACTCACAATGTTTTCTGTGTTCTCTTTGGAAGAGGGGTTGGCCTGTCCAGCATTCAATGGAAACTTGTTGATTGACACTGAATTGGGCACAAGTTCAGTGTGAGTGTGCCTTCAGCTATTTATTTGATTTTTTTTAAAAAAATTGCACCCTTTGCAGTAAGACTGCTTAGTTTCTCCTGGCACCCTAAGGACAGCAAGTGTAGGTTGTTAAAATAGCTGTCATTAACACTATCTCTGTTAGAACACTGTCTGCCCAGCTCCCTAGAGAATTGGGCATGAGGCTGTTTGACTAGAGTTAAATTCTCCCCTTTCCCTCAAGAGAAACTTTGTCTTTCTCTGAGTCTGATGCTAACCCAAACCCCAAACACTGCTACTCACCCCCACTATCGCGACTCGCACACATGGGACTCACGTGTACACACTCGCACGCACACTCACGCTCATACCACCCACATCAAGTAAGCTAGAGGAAGCCTGGGGAACCCTTATGCTTGTGCTGTTCCTTTGTTTTGCTTTCCTTTATTTGCTTGGTTTTGATTTGAAATCAGCCTTTTTGAATAAATTTGATAATTTTTTTCATGTTATTAATAGTGCTGTGGAGGGAGCATGCTACAACTTTGTTCTCAGTCCTGGCCTTGTTTGCTCCTCCCAACTATAATAAATTTAATGCTGACTTTTACTGATCAATCAAACTGGTATTTGTCAGACTTGGCCTATCATACCTATGGGCAAATAGCCCAGGGGGTTCTAACAGATGCATGAATTGCTGAATTATCTAGATTATTCATAGGTCTGTTTAAAAGAGTGTTTTTCATGAGAGAACTGGATGGCTAGGGTTTTCCCAAAGACCCTGGGGAAAGATCAAAAAGCAGAGTGAGTGGACGTGAGGAGCAGCTGAACTCCTGAACGAGTCAATAATGGTGGGGTGGCCAGGGCAGAGCCACCCCAGGTCAGCATTGCTCACAGCTGAATAGCCACAATGAGCCCAGGCCTGGGAGGCACCAAAGGGAAGGTCTGTAAGTTCTCCAGTTATTTTTGGTACGTGTTGCCTATAGCAGTGCTACCCAGTGAAACTTTTTGCAGTGGTGGGAATTTTTTTTTAAGATATATTTATTTATGCATACAGAACTGGGGTATAGGCACAGTGAGAGCATTCACCAGAGAGTGAGTGGGGAGCAGAACAGGCAGATGGACAAAATACACTGCTGAGGGGAGCAGCGGATGAACCAGGAGAGGTCTGCTGCGCCATGTGGGTCACCTCTGGGGCGAGGGATTGAACTCACACTGAAGTGGCTTTGGCCACCTTGCAGTGCACTTGCACCACCAGGGAGAGCCAGCAGTGGTGGAACTCTTTATCTGCAATGTCCAGCCTACCAGCCACATGCACGTGTGACTTCTGAGCACTTGAAGTGTAACCGTTTTAACTGAGGAACTGCATTTTATACTTAATGTCAATTAGGCTAAATGTAAATAGACATGTGGGAGCCGCAGCCACTGTGTGGACGGCACAGCTCTGTACCGTTTATTGGGACACTTCACGGCTGTGTTGAATTTAATGCCGTATGTTCCAGTCATTTGTCTGCTCAGTGTCTTGCAACAAGATCATAAACTTCTTGAGTGCAGAATTATGTATTCTAAAACTATAGAGAATTCTATCTTGAGGAGGTATTTGGGGCCAGTCCTCTCTTGCACACTTGACAAACAGGCAAAAGGAGAAAGATTCTGTACCTTGCCTGAGGCCACAGTGTTGATTACAATGAACTGAACCTCGGACCCAGGCCTCCCTGCTTCCTGGATTGTCCTTCTGCGCCACCTCCCTTGCAAATAAGTTTCAAAGGAATCATCTTCTTTACCTCTCCACTCTCTTCGCTGCTTATAATTGAGATTAATTCCCTGATATTTGGAAATGCTTGGACCCAAGTCTATCTTTGTCTTCATGTGCCAAGGCACAGTGCAGGCTCTGGACACATGTTTGTGGAATGAATTAATTCTCTAAGGCCTCGCTGTTGTCTATTATCTTTTATGTTATATTTTCCAAGAAAATCTGTTTCTGTCTTAGTGTGTTGAGTCAGCCCAGGGATCTCATGTTGTCTCAGCCCAGGGAAATGGGGCCCCATGCTAAGAGGATGTGGCCATGGCCAGTGCAGGTGTTCCGGTAGACACCAGAGAACCTTGGGGAAGCTGCCTGCAGGCTGATGTCAAGGCCTTAGCACTGTGGTCTCCAGGCGCCATCTGTATTCTGAATTCCCTAGATGTGATGGTAACCAGGAACATGGAGCATCCCCCCCTCCTTCTCCATCTATTCTCTGGCAAGACACAATCTCCAGTAGCAGCAGTAAGACTTGGGGGCATATCGAAGAGGTCACCTTCGAAAGGCAGAGAAAACAACATCAGATTCTACCTTCAGAATCAACTGCTGAAAGAGGACACAGTTCAGCCATAGGTCTGAGTAAACTATCTTTCCATCTCTTTTGTCCTCTTTCTGTTTCCCACCCCAGGCCTTTGCCCCCAACCCAGAGCCAACCAACAGTCACTGGGCAATAGCCAAATTAAAGTAAAACTTGTTAACAGCCACCAAAGGCTGACTTAGAGCCAAGCAGCTGGCTCCTCCAGGCAGCCCTGCCAGCAGCGAGGCCCAGGCAAGAGAGCACATGGCTTGAGTCCCATCTGCAGTGGAATGGTCAGCTCGTTTGCTGGTACCACCTAATGAAGGAGCGATCTGGTCCTGAGATAGAAAGCTTCCAGGGACCCGCCCAGCCCTAAAAATCTTAAGCCCAAGTATAGTCATCGGAGGCCAGGGACACTGGAGAAAGTCTTTGGAGCATGTAGAGCACCAAGCCAACTGGAGTGCCTGCTCAGCCAGCCCAGGATTCCTAGCATTCCAGCCACGCCATATACACCCCCACCCCCGGAGGGCAGCCAGTGGCCACAGCAGAGGCTCCATCCAGCAGGGTGAGACCCTCATCAGACCCTCCCAGAGCCCGCTCCCTCACTTAGGGCCTGCCTGCTTGCTCTCTACTGAGTTCAAGGAGGTGAACAAACCGTACCGCCCAGTTTAGCCCAAGACTCTCACTTGCCATGGAATCTCCAGGCAGTGAATCATTTTGAGTGAGCACTTAAGCAACTTTCCACTGAGTCATCCTGAGGACTGTCAGGTTCACTAATCCTGACATACAGTGTGTATATCCTTTGTTCAGATCCTGTCCCCGTACTGATCCTGGAAGCGAATGGAGTAGGAAATAACAGGCATTCGAAGATGTGCTTCATTTTAAGTCATTTGTATTAGGGCTCCCTGTGTCTCTCTAAAGAGGCGTGAGGCACTAATGAAAATCGTGTCAGTACCAACTTTGCATATGTGCATGCTTTTGCCTGCATAGCTACCAAGGGTATGTATGCTTTACTGAGTGGCTGTGCATGTTGGATTTCTTTTCCAGATGCTCTACAGAACCGTTTCCATTTGACTTCTGGGCCCTGGGGTCAGGAATTGTTTTTCTGCAAATGGCTATATAGTAAATATTTTCGGCTTTGCATGCCATACATTTCTCTGTTGCAATAACCCTTACATTGCAATGCCAAAGCTGTCATAGGCAGCATGTAAATGAACGGCGTGACTGTGGTTTGATGAAACTTTATTTACAAAAACAAGTCACAGGTTGGATAGACCCATGACCCCTGTTCTAGACATTATGAACTAAGTCCATTTAGGAGGCAAGATTTGGTTGCAGCTGTTACGGTGCCTATGAGTATCATTTTGGGAGATTTGCTCTTACCCTCAGTTCTTTTGGGGAAGGGATGTAAAAAATTATGGGAATAACTTTCACCTTTCTCATTTTGAACATGGAAGTCGATGCTTCAACAGATTTTGGTTACCCCATAGCAATCAGAACAGACCAAGTTGTGATACAGTCACAGCCTACAGATGACAGTGGTTTAAAACCACAAAGGTTTTTTATTCCTTCCTTATATTGCATATCCATCTAAGTTGGCACATGCCATCCTCACTCAGGGAGTCTGACTAAAAGAACTTCATCATTTAGAACTTACTTGCAATGGCATGGTAAAGTGATGTAACAGATATGCCCCACCCTTAAAGAAATCTGTCCACAGGACATTGGTTACTTCTTCTCACATACCTTTTGGCCAGAGCAAATCACATGAGCATACCTTGACTTTCGAAGTTAGGGATGTGCAATGCTACTATGTGTTTGGAAGGAAGAGATTTGATTATTGACAAATAGGTCTAATCTCTATCACAATCCAGGAATTCCTCAAAGTTTCTTCTTTGTGTCCTTCAAGTGGTTTGATCTGATTGTCTCATTTGCTCAGCTCTGCCTGGCCTTGCTGGTCATTGACATTGACACATGGTGGGGGGTGGGGTAGCTTAAGAACTGAAGCATTAGGACAGTAATCACTCATTAACATGCTATGCAGACCAGCCATGAACATAAAGTCAGGTCTCTGAGCCAGGTCCTACATGCCATTGACTCCAAGGATTGATTGCCATTGGGCAGCAGGCCTGAGAACAATCGGACCTCCCATGCTTCTCGGTTTGATTTCACTGTGGTTTTCTCTTAATGGGAGTCTAAATCAGGGAAGAAATTCTAAGCATGTTGACTGTGTGCAGTTTCTGCTCTTAGAGCAGTTGTCAAGATGGAAGAGGGAGATGGAAAAGTCAATGGTAGATAGTATAGGTGATATTAATGCAATATTGTGAGTGAGGAAATATCTTTGTAAAGACCAAATAATTAGAATAAGTCAATTGCTCCAATAATCCCAACATTTCGGAGGCCAAACACAATGAGGAGGGACCCTGTGGGGAGAGAGGGCTCATTCAAGAACTCAGGCCCATTTCATTATATCACATCCCTTTAGGGCCTCAAAGTGTGCCATTGTATCCACTGCATGAGACTCTCTAAGGAAAAGGAAGAGAGGAGAGTTGTGCAGAAGGTTTTTTAGGTCAGACTGAGAACATGTATAGACATACCTTAGAGATAATGTGGGATCAGTGCCAGACCACTGCAATAAAGGGGGATATCACAGTAAAGCTAGTCACATGGATTTTTTCGTTTCCTAGTGAATGCATATAAAAACACTTACACTATACTGGAAGCTTTAATGTGTGTAATAGCATTATGTTTAATTAACAGTGACACAGAGACATAGAGTGAGTATATGTTGGAAAATGGCACTGATAGACTTGCTTGTTACAAGGTTGCCAGAAACCTTCAATTTGTAAAATAGGCATTATCAACAAAGCACGATAGAGTGAAGTGCATTAAAATGAGTTATGCCTGCATGTCATTTGTCATCACATTCCATCAATGAGAGTGAATTCATCTAGCCCCACCTAGCTGCAGATGAGGCTGTGAAATGCCTGGTGGCAGGGAATGGTGACATGGGAAGGAAAATGGTTTGATAAACACACAGCATTGTGCATACTATTTAACATACATGTCTAAAGCAAATATGTCATTTATAGGAAGGACACAATCTGCTGAGTCTTAAATTGAAGGCTGTACTAACATCCTCTCAATGTTGAAATATTTGCCACCCACACAGCATGGTAGGCTTTGATGGAGTAAGAGATTAGTCCTGCCCTCAGAAAATTTGTACTATAGTGAAGATAGGTATGGCTTCCTTCCTTATATTTTGCTTTGTATTTTACAAGGCTTCTGGATCCATAGGTAAAGGGCAAGTACATTCTAGCTGATGCAAAGGATGGGGATGTGTGTCTTGGGGGTGAGCAGGAAAATGACCATTCAATAAAATGATGGTCAGTGACCCATGATAAGTCGTTCTGCGTCCAAATCTCTTCACAGATCACTCTGAGAAGCTAAATAGTGGTCATTCAGAGGAGAACTAAATAACTAATCTTTCCCTCCCCCCCCCCCCGCTAACAAAGATATTGTTTCTTGTTTTATTTAATGAGAACTTC
>NW_004567120.1:18159443-18270555 GCF_000260355.1 Condylura cristata | reverse complement strand
GGCTTTCTGAACAGTTGGTTTTACAAGGCATAATTTTGTAAAAGAATTTTAGATCAAATAAAACATCAACTCTGTAAGTCTAAAGAGTACATTAATCTCTCACTGTAATCTAGAACTTTCCAGTACAACCCACAGTTATTGGGCAGAATGGAGAAAGCGCTTTTAGGTTTCCATTTTCCTCTTGCTGTATTTTGAATAAAGTTAAGGGTCAGATGGTTTGTATTTATTTTTGTGGTCCAGGGTTTCTCACCCACTTTGGGGTCAGACAATACTTTGTTGTGGGCGTGGCTCGGCACATAGTGGAGGTTTAGCAGTATCCCTGACCCCTACTCTCTAGATGCCAGTGGCAACCCCCCTCACTGTGACAACTCCAGATGTCCTGGGATAGGGGTTGGGGTGGCGGGGTCAGCCGGAGTGGGAGGAAGGCTTCTCCTCAGTTAAGAACCACTACTGTCTGCCTAAGGTAGTTATCATTTTGCATTGTTACCCTCACTTTCCCAGGATCCTGGTCATTAAATATATTTTGTCATTTCTTGTAGTGATGGAATTGGAAACAAAGATTATGGGTGACACGGACTATAGTTCTAAGATTGCCTGCATTTGTACCCCTGTGAGGCATAGATTGAGGCAGTGTGGAAACAATGCTGTGTGTATATATCCAGAAGTGGAAGTAAAAAGGCTTCTCGGGCCTCTCCCTGCCCCTGCACCTCTGGCCTGAACCCCAGTTCTGTATGCATAAATAAATAAATCTTTTTTTTAAAGGCTTCTCAATACTCAGTGTTGAGAAGCTATCTTGTGTCTAGACAGAGCATTAGTAAAGGCTCAGAATAAGGGGAGCACTAGAACCAGAAGCCCCCCAGCAGTGCCTCTGAAGCTATACACAGGAATCACTGAGTGTCTTACTGAAGTGTAGGTGCTGATTCAATAAGTCTGGTGTGTGTGTGTGGGGGGGGGGTCGGCTGGTGTCTGAGATTCTGCATTTCTGACTAGCTCTCAGGGGACATTAGTGCTACTGGTCCCCAAGCCATAAGTCGAGAAGAGAATGGGCAGACTCTGAGAAGAGGATCATGCTATTTTCCATTACCATAGAGGGTATTGTTCTACACTGAGATGATTCCTTGGCCCCGGAGCTAATAAAGTTGCCTGTAGTTTTTACAGTCCCTCTTGAGAAGGCACAACCCAACTCAAGATCCTAGCCTCTCTCCTCCTCCTGCTTTCTCTCATTCTACCCAGCCACTGGAGGTTACCACGAGGTAAAGTACAGTTGATGCTTGAACAAGGGTTTGAACTGAACAGAATCATGTGGACTTGGATTTTTTTTTTTTTTTTTGTCTATCCAGGAATTTGTGCTACTTTCATGGATCCAAACAACTGCAAGTGTTAGTCGGTTGAATCTGGGTATATACAGAACCCAGATTTGGAGGACTTGACTATATATTATATTTGAATGTAATATAACATGGGATTTGGCATCCCTGGCCCCCAATTGTTCGTGGGTCAGCTGTACTCCCTTTTGAACTTATATATTTTAGTCTTTCTGTGAGCCTGTGTGAGACAGTGGTTTCCTTTTCAGAGGATTCAGTGAACTTAGGAAAAGGAATTAAAGTGCCAGAAAGGATTTTGTGTGGGTGGTTATTTTATCCCAGCTGTAGTTTCAGATAATTAGGCTAGATCTCCAGAGTGATCTAGTGTAGCTCCACTTCTGGGGCCAGAGACCTTGGCGTTGGTTCTGATTTGCCTACTTCCTAACCGTAGTTTCCTCACCTGTCTGTGAAGATACAGCAGTGCGCACCTTATGGCATTATTGTTGGGGGAACAGAGCAAATGAACATGAACCTGTCAGTGACTATCAGTATCATTTGCTGATGCTGTTGCAAATGTCATCCCTGGAGCTGAGGCTATTGTTCTCTTTCCTGCCTGCATTAGCTGCATGTGCCACACCTCAGTGACATTTTTCCTTATGCTCCGTGATTCCCAGTCACAGATGGGCCCATTTGTGTGGCTGGAATGTGCTTTCAGCAAAGACCAGTGTTTACTTGCTCCCCTTTTGAGACTTACTGGTCCAAACCAGTAATCGAATCTCATGTTGGTTTTCCAGTCTTGGTATATCCAAAGATGGTAACAAGCCTTATTTTCTTGTTTACTCTCTGACCCCTTTTGTGATCATCTTACCCTCTGATCATTTCACTGTGAAATCAGAAGGGCTGTTGTATGAGCGTCTGGAGGTTCAAAGAATTATCTTTGATTCATACTAGAAATTTGCATTCATCTTGACATTCCTTAACAGCTTCAGTCTCCATTTCCTGAAACAGTCACCACTGCCTGGCAATCGGTGGTGGGATTCTTCAGAATGTAAATTCCCTAAGTGTTCTTTCCTTCTCTGTATTGTATGCATTTCTCTTTGTGACTCTTTGCCCAGCGGGGATTTTGGCTTCCATTCTTAACGGACTTCTTAGTTGGAGAAACTAGATCTTTTTCTTTTCCCCTAGTACTTCTGTGACAGGGCAGATGAGCTGCTTCCTTTGTCTGCAGGAAAAAGTGAACTGCCTTTTCCTAACAGACTTTTGCCTGCTTCAGCAGCCTGGAGCCTTCCTCAGCCACCACCTCCCCTGCAGCCTCTGCCTGTGGCCGCCAGGGACCACTTTCTGAAGCCTGCAGCTAACACTTTTCCAAACACAACAAAAAGCGTGTTTGGGGATAAGTTTTCTCAATTAATCCTCAAGTACTGAATGCCTCTTTTCTTCCTTTAGTAAGTAATGTGATAGCAATGGGCTCTTTCACTAGCCTCTGACAGGTTCTGCCTCCAACCTCATGGTGTGCAGTCATCCCAGAGCAGTCTTTCAGAAATCTCAATTTCATCAATTAACTCCCAAGCTTAAATCACCTCACTGGCTTCTCATCCTATACAGAAAAGCCCAAACTCCTGGACTTGACTACTTTGTATCCAGTGCCTGATGTCATTGGGCTGCTATTGTAAATGCCAAACTGTATGGTTCAAGTTTTTAGCACCATACAGTATTTCAGAGGGGGCGTTTCTCCTGGTTTGCAGGGCTTGCTAATGACAGGGAGAAATTAAGGAAAGGATGCAGTGAACTCTCTGCGCTACCTAGGAAAAACACATTAGGACTTAGCTGACGATTGAGTGACTGAGGGTAAGAGTGGGGTCCTGAATTAAGCAGCGTATATAGTGTCTGCGAGATGGCAGCTATCAGACCCTCACCATCCCTAGTTACTAGATGTGGTGCAAGACAGAACTTCCCAAACGCTATTCCCAGGATATTCCTAGCTATCACACAGGCGAGCGGGAGTGGCTGGGAGGGTCATCTGCTCCTTCAGCACAGTTAGAGAAAATATTGTGTTAAAATGGTTTCCTAATGCTGAAACTTCTGAGATCCTTTAACACTGAAAGGGATATTGTGTACATAAAATATGGATCATTTTCCAACTTTATTTGAAGCATAGAATTTTGTTTTCACAGATCATCTTGTGGGCTAGTGGTGCACTGCAAAGTCGACTTGGGAAATGCTGGTGTAGGCAGCACTGAAGGAATGTTCGACTCCGCTCCTCACTGTCTAGGCCAGATGCCTTGCATTGTTTTTGTAAATGCTGCTTGAGAGTAGTGAGTGATTTGTCCATTTCATAGGGTCACTGGCCTTCACAAAAAAGCCTGGTTCCCAGCAAATTAGAACTAACCAAGTAATAGTAGAGCTCATTCTTAATTTACTGAAGGAGAAGAGGAAAGCACTGAGTGACACATTACTATAAAACATATCATTCACAATTAGGCACCATTCAGGAGACTCTAACATTTTCATTGCAACTACAAATTCATTTATTGCACTACTAGGCAATTAGAAATTTTTAAATCCTTAGTCTAGTAGCAAAGAAATAAGACAAAGCTGTGAGATCCACTGAAGGACACATTCTTTTTGTTGAGCTACATAATCCAAGTTCTGTTGAAGAGTTGAGAATCAAGAATTGGCCCCGAAAGCAGAGAGATTTGTGTTTTATCTTCTTCCACTGTTGTTGGACTTGTCGCTAGTAGGCTTCTCTTATCTTTGTGTTTTGTGTCTCTAGGTGAAAAGAAGAGACCTAAGTTTGAATCATTGGTCTGATGCAAAATAATGTTGCCCCTTAGCATTTCTGAACCTCAATTCCATCTGTCAAGAAATGAGACCATTTCCATTTTCCTCTTGGAGGTATACATGGAAACCTTAATTGCATATGAAATAAGATTGGAATGACCCATGGTATGAATAATAGACCTGATGATAAAATTGATCAATAAAGTGGAAGGAAATATTTTGACAGGAGAGAAAGTAGAGGTTGTCTCTGAAGATTGCATTATGGGAAGCTTTCACCAGCACGTGTTCTTGTTATAGGGCAGGGAGAGGGGCACCCCAGGATCCCCAGAGTTGCCCGTTCTAAATATAGGTTCTGCCATCTGCTGCATCAAGACAAAACATGTAAGACCTTTAATGGAAATGAACTTTAATACAATTAGTGTGCAATACAGCAAAGACAAAGAATGTAGCTCCTAAATCAAACACCCAAAGTTACCCATCCCCTTGTGGGTAAAAGTCTACCCAAAAGGGATTGGCCCAAAGCAAGGCCTGAAAGCCTGCTGCAAACATAAAGCACCTTTCAGAAGGGAGACCCATGAAAAAGGGTCAGAAATGGCCAGACATGTCTGGGAGGAAAAGAGCAAAATCAAAATCAAGGTAAACGCTGCCACAGGCAACCTCTCCTTGGTTGTCTCACCCAAATCTGTTTCAACCCGTCCAGGACCATGAAGAAGCAAGAACATTTTTTCCAAATGTTTCACCTAGTCCAGGACCAAGAAACAAGAGCCACTTCTTCACATGTCTCTCTGCTCCATGTGACTCCCTTAGGTGACCTTCTGGCTCTCCATCCTGCTTCTTACCTGTTCAGTCTCCTCTCTAGATTCTTCTCCTCCTTGCACAGCTCCACCTTCCTGGGAGGCAGGGAACCTGGCGCTTCCCCTTTTCCTGGGGACCACGCTGTTACATTCTCAGCACAGAAAGCTGAAAATGAGCATGTGTAACTTCAGAAGCCCAGAAACTATACTCCGTTGCCTGCTGAATCAGATGCTGTTAAGGTCAATCCAAAGCTCCTGGCTTTATATTAAAATGTGGTGGCCCCTCTGGGTCATGGGATACTTCAAGAACCTGAAAGAAGCCATATCCTCTTCTCAGAATGTGTATACTTTCATACACTAAAAATTCTCTAATTAATTTCAACCTCACCTTTGACAGTCATGAATGTTTCCTTCTAGCTTAAATGAAAGAACTGCTTGCCTCCGGTTAGACACATTTATATCTTAGTGTGATTTATATGTCAGCATTTGAGCATATGTCATTGAACGTTTGTGCCCTCATTCCAGAAGCTCTACTGCTAGAGCCAGCTGGTGATGGAGAAGTCAAGACCTAAGTTGCACCTCTTTTGCACTTAATGGTCGCTTAACAAGCTGTATGCCTGTTGTCCAGTTCTGGACTATATTGTACAGGCAGGCAGACAGACAGACAGACCATTATAGTTGTTGCAAGAATTCAGAGTGTCTTTGACAAATGCTAAGTGCTGGTACAGTCTAAGTAAGCCAGAGGCACTCTGTGGGAATGGTTGGGTCTAGCATGAGTCAGGGCAGAATTGACGCGTAGCACAGTGAGGACAGGAAATGCCTGGCCTAATGTAGAGCCTTCTTTCACCCAGGGATGCATCTTTCATTTTCCTGGCTGGGCTGTGCTGTAATGGAGCCCATACATGGAGCTTGAGCCCTCGGCTGCTTTTCCACAGGTGGGTGATGGACACAAAGCTAGACTTGCTACCTTTAAGGCAGCAAATAGTAATCTAAGGGGCCTTCGCACAGTTAGTTGAACCTCAGTGGGATGTCGTAAGCTCTGTACACTGTATGACCAACGCAAACTCTTATTGCCTTTAGATGGAATATACTTGGTAAGCTGGAGAGCGAGCTGTGCTTCACATAACGTCTTTACTCCTTCAGCCTTTTTGAAAAGTAGAATTTTTTTCCAGGTGATCTTTATTTTTATTTATTTATTTAAAAGTATAATTTATTTATTTAGATATATTTCACATCATTGTTCATTTTTGTGCAGTGTTTGCTTTCTCCTCTCAAGGGTAGTCCACATAGAATTGCCACCATCAATTCACCCTTGAACTGTCACTGTATTTCCTTGCGGTCTTCCTTGCCGTGTTTTGACCCCTCTCTCTTCCCCTCCCCTAAAGAATGTCTCTAATTTATAGTTGCCTGTTAATTTTTTATTGTTTTTTTTTCCCTGATCCCTTACTCGGTTTCCCATATTCCTCCTATAAGTGAAACCATTCTATATTTTTCTTTTTCCTTCTGGCTTATTTCACTTAAGCATAATCCCTTCTAGTTCCATCTTTATGGCAGCAAATGGCATGAGTTTATCTTTTTGAATGCTGAATAGTATTTCACTGTGTATATATGCCACATCTTCTTGATCCAGTCATCTATTTTGGGGCATTTGGGTGGTTTCCACAGCTTACCTATTATAAATAGTGCTGCAGTAAACACAGGGGTGCAGGTATCTTTTCGAATTAATGTTTCAAAAAGTAGACTCTTGTGTGTAGAATCTTTCTACATCCTTGGGAAGTTGCATCAGATGAAATATTAGCCCCAGTCAACACACACAGGTATAAATGCAGAAAGGTCTTTAGAAACTGAAACCCAAAGATGCAGAGACAGCAGATGCAGCAGACACACATCATGTCAGTGGCACAACCCAGCCAAAAACACACATGCTCCTCTTCCCCCCAGATGTTAGCATCCAGCCTGTAGGCCCCCCTTGCTTTTAGAGAAGTGGTTTCCTCTTGCACCCACGCTCTCCTCTAGCCAGCCTTCCCAGAATCTTCCTGACAACACAGCGTATTCAGGCATGCTCAGCTACTGACTGACAGCAGCAGAAACATGAGCGGAAGTGGAGTGAAAAACAACTCGCAGATGGGTTCCGGATGAAGAGGGAAGTACTGGGATTACATCGGGGTGTGAGCTTTCAGCGCCCTCTTCCAGTCTCGTCCCTACAGCTGGACCAGCAGATGACTGACTGTTTGCTCTCACTCGGCACCTTCTTGGTTGGGACAGAGTGTTGTGTCTGTCTGTTTCTCTGCAGAGTGATCTGCTGAATCTGCTACAAGAATTTCCTGGCCTGGGATTCCATAGGGGGCTGGGCTGGGGGTGAAAGTAGGGAGGCCTCTAGTCTGGGTGAACCATGAGCCCACACAGTCTCCTTGATTTCAAGCAGGACAATCCAAGCAGGACAATCCTACCCCTGTGATTCCTTCTTTACCTCAGCTGCCTGGTGGATCCACTGTATCTTCCAAGGCATGTAGTCTGTAGCATGGAACAAAATTAAGTATTGGGATTGACCCACTCAGTCTCTGCGGGGGTCATTCACCTTTCATTTCTTCTCCTGCCTCCCTGTCACCATGGTACATACCAACTGCATGTTGTCGACTTGCATCATAATTCTACTCAGCCTTCTTGTCTGCATTGTAGAATGTGGAATAGCTGTTTTTTTTGGTAACAGATTTATTGCGATATAGTTCATGCATTAGCTAGCCTTTTAAAAGGTACAATTTAGTTGGCTTCCATGCATTACAAAATACTGCCACCAGCTCTACTCATTCCAGAATATTTTCATTATCCCCAAAAGAAGCTCTATACCCTTTGTCAGTCAGCCCCCGTTTCCCCCTCTCACCAGCTCCTGGTATCCACTGATCTGTATTTTCTTTCATAAGATTTGCCTGTGCTGGACATTTCATATAAGTGAAATTATACACTACTTGGTCCTTTGTGTCTGGTTTCTTCCACTTAGCATAATATTCAAAGTTCTTTCACTAGGGGGGCAGAATATGTACATAGGCACTTCTTCTAAGAAGACCTGCAGATACTAGCAGGCACATGAAAAAAAATGCTCATCATTTCTTGTCATCAGGGAAATGCAGATCAAAACAGCAGACATGCAAGTGGCTAGGCAAGGCTTCTTTGAAAAGGTGAGGCTACGCGTGGGCCTTGAAGCATGGGCCTTGAAGGGTGTGGATGCAAAGAATATGGGTGAGGGGGAAGTGGAGAGACATTCTAAATTGAAAAATATTTTCCAAAGTGTACACTGACACTAACTCAAAACCAAGATGAAACTCAACCAACCAACATTGCCCTTGGTTAGCAGCTTTAGAAAGCAGGCAGCTGGAGAAGCCTGGAACGCAGTGGGATAATTGACTGAGCTTAGTTTTTCTTCTTTGCACCTAGGACCACTCATAATCACAAGCACACTTGTGACCCCGCTGACCCATCAATCCACCTGTGTGGGGCCCTCCAGAAACCCAGAGCAGAGTTTATGGATTTGGTTAATGGTTCTGACCAGAACTCAGCTACTTGGCTAAAGAAATACCTGCAGGGCTTGCCACTGAACTCAGAGTGGGGGTGGAGTGGGACTAAGACTAGCGGTGTCAACGGAGAGTTGAAACATAAAGGGTTCTTAGAGTGATCATTCAGAAGTGACTTTCTAGTCACCACTCAGAATCTGGCAATTTGTGAGTTCTGCAGAACAGTAAAAAACTGTTCTCTCAGGTGGTTTGGACTACCAAAATAAAAATACTGAGTGGCTACAACAGCCTTTACTTCTCAAACTTCCAGGGGCTAGGATGTACAATATAAAATGCCAGTAGATCTGGAATCCAAGGAGAGCCTATTCCTGGCTTGTAGACATTGTGTATACATTGTCTTCACATGTTGAGAACAGAGATCATCTCCCACCTGTCACTTCTGAAAGGGTCCTAATCCCACTCATGAGGGCTCTACCTAATCACCTCCTAAAGGTTCAACCTCATGGTGCCATCATGTTGGGGGTTAGGTTTTTAACATGTGAATTGGGGAAGGGTGCAGGCAGTCTATAGCAGGCAATGTAAGGACTAGCTAACACCACATCTCTTCCCTTACATGCCTGCCTTTCGCCTTGCAGAAACCCTGTTGCTTATAACTGATTGTAATATAACAAAAACATGTGTTCAATATCAATACATACCTGGTATATGTCTAGCATGTTATATGTCTTATCTCATTTGATCCTCCCTACCTATGAGGCAGGTACTCTTGTCAACTCCACTTTATAGATGAGATAACTGAAGCTCAAAGCTGTTAAGTGATTTCCTCAGCTAATAAGTGGTAACTAACCAGTAGATGAGTTGGAATTTGAACCCAAATGGGACACTCTAAAGTAAGGCCCTTTCTCCCACTAGCACAGGTTTTAGGGCTGCATTTTCAGAAGCCTTCCAAGGAGAGTCCTCAATTCTTTAAAGTTTTATAATCCTTGTCCTGTGCTCTACAGCCTCATTATGGATAAAACACCAATGACATGTTACCATCTAATTGTCTAGAAAAATAACCCGTTTTTAAACAGTGCCTTCCATGGGTACCTTGTCATGAATTAGATTGTGAAATTTGTGTGTTCAATCTTCCTAGTTGGATCTCAGGATCATAAGCCACAGAAGAGTTTAGTTTTTATGGAGGAGGAGAGCTTGGTTACGGTCTGGAACTCATAGGTGCAGGCTTGCCTAAGGAAAGCAGGTCTAGCTAAGTCATCTCTTCAAAAGGCCCAGGGAAAAAGGAAGTGATAATGGTTGCAGAGCCTTAAGGAAAGAACCTACATGGTAGGCACTCCTGCTGTAGCTTATGGGTCCATTTGAAGTAGATTTTTTTTTGACATTGCAAATTGTTTTGCTATCACATATCAAAAAATTCCCTATCATAAAATTCACCTTTAATTAATTTCTTTCATTAAAGTAACATTGTTTTACAGCACTGTGTAATTCAGAGGTACAGGATCACACCTCAGATACATGTCACCACACCTCACCCACCACCAAGTCACCCACAGTCCTCCAACTTCATCCACGGTGCTCCCTCCCTACTTTGCAGGCCGCCACACCTTCCCTGTCTTGTCTCTGTTTCACAGTGGGCTTTCTTTGGTTTGTTACTGGTTTGGTTTGCTATTGCTGTTTAAGCTTTGGCCAGGTGGAAAGAAAGCAAGTAGGATTTTAGTGAAAAGTCACGTGTGGCCTTGGAGCATTGCTGCTGAGTGAAGGGAAGGCCAGGGAGCTTTCCAAGGAAAACTCATCTGACCCCACCTGGCCTCGGAGGGCGAGCACTGTTCCCTTTTAGAAGGAGGTAACAGACACCCACTGTTTGGGACGTGTTCATTCTGTGGATGGGTCTCATCCATGCTGTATGCTCTGCCCTGGCTTGACCAAAATGCACACCCGCTGGCCTTTCCTCCTCTCCACAGTGCTCCTAAGATCCCACCAACACCTTATTTGCTTCCTTTTCATCTGGGCCAAGGCCTAAACAGCAACCCAGATCTACACACTTAAAAATAAAAATTTTTGGTGGCCCTCCCTGATGGCGCAGCGGGTTAAACCACAGCACTGAGAAGCTAAAGCCACTTCCACATGAGTTCGATTCCCGCCTGCCCCGGAGGTGACCACATGGCGTGGCAGACCTCTCCTGACCCGCCCGCTGCTCCCCTCAGCAGTGTACTTCATTGATCTGCCTGTTCTGCTCCCTATTCTGTCTCTGGTGAAGCCTCTCGCCACCCCTGAGCCTCTGGACGGTACCCCAGTTCTATATGCCCAAATAATTAAATCTTTAAGTAAATAAATAAATAAATAAAACTTTTTGGAAAGCAATGTAGCAATCCTCCTTGCCCCTGACAACAGTCGGGAGAACTCTCTCACCACAGTAACACCAGGGAAATGACCCTAGCTTGTGTGCCAGTGAGTAGGAATAGAGCTGGGTTTCTATGGTCAACTTTGTAAGACAATTAATTGTGGTTGGAAAGGGTTCATAATGACCACCTAGTCTAGCTCCATGACTTCAAGTGGAAATTTTTTCAAATAGAAACTTCAAATTAGTTGTTGAATAATGAAGACATATGTAATATGAATGCCTATGCGGATGTATGAGTATATGTGGTTATATACATATATGTGGTATGTGCAGAAATGTATAATTCAACCTTGTTCCATGTTCATCCAGTTTTTGTTTTTTTCAGTCTTTATCCACCTGACTTCTTTCTTTTTTAAAAAAAATTATATATTTCTACATCATTATTCATTTTCGTACAATATTTGCTTGCTTTTCACAGGTGTAATCCCCATAAAATCCCCACCACCAAGACACCTGCAAACTGTCACCGTAGTCTCTTGTGCTCTTCTTCCCCTGCTTTGACCCGCCCCCCACCCCCGCCTGCTCAGTGTCTCCGATTTATAGTTTGCTTGTTACTTTTGTCTTTTTTTTTTCCTGAGCCCTTATTTGATTCCCTTATATATTGCAGAGAGAAGGTTAGAATTGGATGACTGCTCCATGCTACTAGAAATGGAGTGTTCATCTGATTCTAACCCACTCCCAAAGCATGTAGTTCCCCTATAACTTTTCAAACTCTTTTATCTATCTTTCCAAATTCTCTATATTAAAACCTAAGCAAAGTTAGGTATATATTCATTTAAAATTAGGTTCTCTTTTACATAAGGGGTATGTACTATGCACACCATTTCATACCTTTTGATTTTCCTCATTAAATACTCTAACTTTATTAGCATAGAGGGCTTTCTCATTCTTTTATACGACTAGATAATATTTCGTTACACTAATGAGCCATATATACCAGATGTCTACTGATAGTAAAGAAGTCGTTTCCAATTTTTTGTCCTTGCAACAATGGAATAAATACCTTCTTTCACACATGTGCAAGTAGATGATTGGTTAGACTATTGGGTAAAAACACACATTCCCACTGATGGATATTTATAAATTGTCCTCTATAATGCTTGTATCTATTTGTCACAGCCATGCCAAAAAAGTGTATTAGTAAAAGTTAGCGATTTTTGTGAATGAGATAAGAAAAAGATATCTCAATACAGTTGTAATTTACATTTTTCTTATGAATGAAGTTGAGCATATTTTATGAGGTCCAGAAGCTATTTGCAGTTAATTTCGTTCAGCTTTCTGCTTATGTTCTTTACTGTTGAGTTGGTAGTATTTTCTTATCATTTTCTGGGAGCTCTTTACATATTTGAGTTAAATAGGGTTTCAACCCCAAAACAGCAAGTCTTTGAAGATGTTCTGTGTGAATGGTTTTACAGTGTCTTTTCGTGGCAAAGCAATTTTGTCAAAATATATCATAAAATGCGCCAATATTATATCACAAAAATGCACTGTTCTGTTGAACTAGAATAGTATTTTCTTCCTAGTGCTTCCCCGACACTTCTGTAGAATATCAAGCATCGTGAAACACAATTTGAGAAAGGCTGCACTGCTCAGTTGGTTGACCTCTGCACTCAGTGTTTTCAGAGTAATTTCTAATATCTAACCTGAATCCCAATTGGTGAGGTTGAACCACCTTCAACCTTGACATAGTTTGGCTTGCTGTGATCATTTGATCTCTCTTCTATTCTTAAAGTTTGTGTTACTTAAATATGTTAGCATTTAACACCTATTTGTGGCAGTTCCTCCAATGAGAATAGTTGTTCTCTTTGAAGTCAGGGATATATCTTATCTGTGTTTGTCAAGGTAAAGTCAAGGCACTTTTAGTGCCAGGTACAATCAAGAAGCTCTGTGTTTGTCGAATGGAGATGGAAATGTTGGCACTGGCGTAAGTATCTTCATTTGCTACATGTAAAAGCACAAAGGAAATACCTTTTTAAAGAAGTGTCCAGTCATCTGGGGGAACAAGGAAATTATGTCATGTTCCTCAAGTGTATCACTTTCTTTTTTGTGTCTTTTTCTATAACAAGACCATTGAGCGCTTAGTGTGAACTTTGTTATGTACCAGATGCTTTGGGCTTTTTAACTTAAATGGTGTGTAAATCTCACATCCATGTAAGGTAGAGGCATGTCATTTTGAAGATAAGGAAACTGAGGTACAAAGAGATTAAGTAACCTTCCCCAGAACAAGAGCAAAGACAGACCAAAGCTGGGACTTGTATCTGATCTTTCCATCCCCCTCAATTCTTCCTGCCTGAAACAGTGTGCTCTCCCAGGCCTCCCTTTCCTAGCCCTCTTGCTCTTCTCTCCACCCTTGTGTTTCTGGTAACTGAGGTTGAGTCTTTGGATTATCCAGCTCTGTTTTGTGTGTGCACACGTCTGTATCTGTCTCAAGGTAATTAATGAGAACATAACCTCTTGTTTCAAGCCCTTTACATGTTTCCATATTACCCCTCCATCACTGCCTTCAAAATAGCCTGCAGATGTGCTGGGATTGCACCAGTAGAATGACAAAGAATGAGACTGGAAGCATTAGCATCAATCTCAGCCATTAAAAATAAAGAAGGAATCCGAGTCACAGTAGCCGTGGCAAAAGAGGAGAGGACTTGGAGTCCGGGAGATTAGTGACTGATCTGTGGGAGCTCCGGAGGGGTTCAAATTTACTCCATAAACACTAGGAGCAGATTTGTTTTCTGACATACAAGCGGCCTGTCTGACTAGCCAAGAACTGCCCCACTAAGAAAATAGAAATTTGAGGGTAGGGAGAGTGAAGAAGAGAGCAACCAGCATAAAGATTTTGGGATCCAGAAGGTGGGAAGAAGTAGTGAGTGCCAGGAGAGAGAGAATGGTGTACCAAAGGAAGTGGGAAAGGACCACAGACTTCATGGTAAAAATTGCCAGTTTCTCTGAAGGAGAAAAAAAAAAAAAAGCCTGTGGTGAAGTTGTTCACATTAAGATGTTATTGACGTGTTGTGTATCCTCTCTCACTGAAAATTTGGTATTATAAAATGTGACTGCAAAAAGGGCAGCCATTTAACCCAAATGTATAGATTTCTAATGATGGCAGTTAGGTATCAGTGAGAGAACAGGTGGTAAGAGACATTTGGAATGAGCGAGTGTGTTCTGAATACCCCAGAAAGCCTAGCTCTGCTCATTTATGAAATCATCCTTCACTATGGGAGAAGTAGTTTCTCTTCCCAACACAGCAGTAGTCAGAGGGCTTAGGGCTAGTCTGTCAACCCCACCATGTCCTCCCTCTGCTGTTCTGAGTGCTCTGTGCACTGTGACTGGACATGGAGACAGTGGAATCCAGAGACCATGTAGCCTGGTCCTTTCTGTTGTAGCATTCTCCTGAGGAAGTCTGAAACCAGCTTTGCTTGGACTGATTTTTTGACAGTTTTCAGCCAGGAACACTGAGCGTGTTCCAAGGATATTTGGTTAGAAGCCTAGCCACCTTGGAAAATCAGAGAAGGGAGAGGATAGAGCATGAGGTGGTTTTCCTCACTTCTGTGGTTCCTCACAGGCTGTGAGTCCTCTAAAGACGTGAGGAGAAATTTGAGTCCCATATTCCTTTCTTAGAAAAATTGAGGCCGCCAAAGCTACAGTGTCTTGTGCAAGGTTATGGGGCATGGGTACCTGAGCTGGGATTAGGACTCAACAATCTTGTCCCCATTTTATAAAACTTTTTTTTTTTCAGATAAAAATTTTATATTGTCAAGGTATACAATGTATTGATTTAATATAGGTGCACATATTGAAGTGATTAATATGATCAAACCAATTAACATCTCACATAGCTACCATTTTTGGTATGTATGGTAAGGGCATCTGAAATCTACTCTCTAAGTAAATCCAACTCTTCAGTACAGTGCTTTTTTTTTTTTTTTAAAGATTTATTTATTGATGCATACAGAACTGGGCACAGGCCAGAGGTACAGTGGGCAGCGAGAGGATTCACCAGAGACAGAGTGGGGAGCAGAACAGGCTGACTGAAGAAGTACACTGTTGAGGGGAGCAGTGGGCGGGTCAGGAGAGGTCTGCCATGCCATGTGAGTTTACCTCCAGTGTGGGGATCAAACTCGTGCTGAAGTCGATTTAGCTTCTCAGTGCTGTGCTTTAAACCCACTGTGCCACCAGGGAGGACCCCAGTACAGTGCTTTTAACTCTGGTAGTCATTCTGTACATTAACTACCCAAACTGTTTAGACAGCAGAAATGCATGTTTTACCTTTTGACCACCATCTCCCCATTTTCCCACCCTCCTCAACCCTGATGATCAGTTTTCTGGTCTCAGCTTCTATCTATTTTAGTTTTAAAAGATGCCACATATAAATGAGATGATTCAGGGTTTTAATTTTTCTTTCTGTGCCTGGCTCACTTCATTTAACATGTCCTTAAGTTTCATCCATGTAGTTGCAAGGGGAAGGTTTTCTTCTTTAAGGCTGAATAATACTCCATTACATATACACACAGAAATATGCACCATAATGTAGCTATTGAAGACATGTTTCCATGTGTTGGTGACTGAATACTTGGCTACTTAGCAATGAATATGGGAATGTAGGTATCTTTGGGGTAAAGATTCCATTTCCTTTCTATCCCCCCCCCTTTCAGCACCTACTCTGTGAAATTACACCAAGTTTTGAGTCAGGCAAGCTATATTTCCAGTTTGACTCTCCTAGGAAATAGCTAAGGGATATGGCCACATTTTTTTTTTTTTTGGCTTTGTTGTTTTATTTTTTTTATTTTTTCTTCCCCCCCCCGACATAATTAGGAATGTTAGAGGAATGAATTAACAGTAAGTGAGAAGAGGTTAAGATAATTCAATTGTGTGAAACTATTGCACAGATTTAATATGATCAATATTGGTTTCTTGAAGTCTCTTTGGTCTTCTCCTTTGCTTTTCTCACATCTCCTATGGAGGAGATTAATAGAACTTAATGCCAGGTTACTCTGAAGATTATTGCAAAAAAGACCCTCAAAACTTTGCTTCCACTAGAAAATCTCACCCCGCAATTGCCTTGCTATTTTTCTTTGTAGATGACTTAATTAAAAAATCAGTTTAGATTCTTTTGAGGCAAATAATTCCAAACTTTTTTTTCTTTTGGTGCTCTAAAACTCTTCCTCCTTTAATAGTCATGGCAGATAATACTTTGTAGGTCATCCTAATTTTCTTTTACCACAGAATAGTGAGATTTGGTGTAAATTAGATTTGGAGCAAATGGCCTGCTCCTCAACCTTCTGTGGATTTTGTTCATGTCCATCAGCTGTAATGGTCCAGTTTAATGTATTCATGGGCAAGAGCGGGTACTCATCACCTAGAGCAGGTGATCAGTTAGTGGAAGTTAAACTTATAGGAGCTAAGTCTTCTTTTTAAGACAAAATTCAGGAACTTCCTTTGGAGCCTATAAGGGTTCATTAATGAGTAGTGAGTTAGTCAGAAATTGAGACTTAATCAATTACATAGCAAAATATAGACTTGAGTTAGTTACCCAAATCACTGAATCCAAGGTAATATGATGTGAATTTTCTGGTTATTTTAGGCCATCATATTTAGAAGAACAGCACTGACTTTATATTCTGCTGGATTTGGCTTTAATTTAATTGACCCCCTTTTTTATCACAGGATTGTCACCCTCCTGATAGTGGCTAGTAACAACGATTCTATAATCAATCAGATACAAGTTTAGATCCTGGTGCTACCATTTACATGTTGTGGGACATTGGGGAAGTCAATTAATGTCAAGTGTTAGTTTCCTCATCAAAAAAAAATTTGGCATAATCATGTCTACATCAGATGGTTACTAGTAAGAGTCAGTCAGATCATGCGTGGAAAAGGTTACCATTCACCGCTGTGTGTAGCATGTAATTTAGGGCTCTAGAAATGTTAACTGTAGTTTTATGATGATGATGATGGGTATCATTATTAGCCTTTATCACTTTGATCTACATAATGAAAATAATTTCATTCAAATTTTTAAATAATTATATGGAAGTATAATTTGCTCACCAAAAGAATGGATTCATTTTCACAATTGTTTTGACTGATGGGAAAGAAAGGATAGTGTAACTTTCTAGACTCCCTCTTCCTCCACTGTCTCACCACAGAAACTTCCCAAACTCTACTTATTTATATTGTTAATTTGTATATCGATGATAAGTTTAATTTGGGACTTGTTCATGGTAGTTTAGTGTGAGAGTGTGTGTGTACATACATGCAGCATGTACTTTAAGGAAGCCCAGTGAAAATACTTCTTGAGACCAGTCACTTTGAGTTCATTCATCAGATGAATTGAGTTTTTGCTACAGTTCAATCCTGTGCTAGACTCCCAAGGAGAAAAGAAACATGTAAGGCAGAATCTCACTCCTCAAAAAGCCATACATGCACAAGTATACATGCAGATTGATAGTAAGAAGATGAAATTTAGGGTCTAAAGTTCAGATTTTAATTCCCCTTTTCATCATTCACTACCTTTGTGACTTCAGGTAAGTCACGCCGCCTCAGAGACATCTTACCCTCAAAGAAAAACAAAACGATTATAAGAACCAGTCTTCTTTGATTCACAGGATTGTCGTGAGGCTCCTTTGTAATAATGTGTGTGAAATCTCTTTGTAAATTGTTGATGAGGTCACTGGAATTCACAAATATGAGTTACAATAATATTCAGGTGCCAAATTTTCTGATTCAGACATCAGAAACCTTGAGAGGTGCAAAGTATAAGCTGGAGTTATTAAGGAGTGTTTGCTGAGCCTTCAAAATCAGACAGGAGTTCAGTAGGTGGAAAAGAATGGGATGGGGCAGATGTGCTGGAGGAATTAAATATAAGCAAAGACTCCAGAAGCTATCTCCAATTAGAGGGCATAACTACCAGGGGAGTTATAATATATGGCTTCTCTTACGCAAAGACTTTCTCCTTCCTTTAGAGTTACTTATGGTTTGTCTTGGACTGTTAGCTCTACCGAGGAAGGGTTACTTTCTTCTCTGGTCTCTCTCTAGTGCTTCTCACACCACTTAGCACAGAGTAGGTGTTCAATAAATGTTCAAAAACTGGGAAAAGGATAGATGTTATGTAAGCTGGTGGTCTTGTCTTGCTGCTTTAATATTATGTAAGTTATAAGCCATTGAGTTAGGCACTATCTTTTAACTCCCTTGATGAAGTACAGCCCCATCTACTGTTGGGAATTAATATGAAATCCTTTTGCAATGATGTCACTACCCTGTGTGGTTTTTCTCCACCTTGTCCCAGCAGACTCCTTACCCCCAGCGAACAATAAGGTGACCAGCAAATCGTGTGAGTACAACGGAACCACTTACCAACATGGAGAGCTGTTTATGGCCGATGGACTTTTTCAGAACCGGCACCCCAATCAGTGCACCCAGTGCAGCTGTTCGGTAAGACCCTGCATCTTGATGTCTCTGCTGACCTCTACCCCAATACGAGATCATGCTTTACTCTCACTTTCACTCTGAACCTACACTGTACAGTTTTTGTATAGAAGACGAGATTCATCCAAATCCTCAGTCTCCCAACCCATCCACACTTCCCTAATCATCATCAACCCTAAACGGTTCTATGGAAGAGGTCAGACCCTGTTGTATCCTGGTCTTACAGTGTTAGACCAACTGAAATGGACAAAGATGAGCTGGAGGTCTTGATGTGCACTCCTGTTGACAGTTACACCACAAAAGCCTTCATCGGAAAGACTCACAATTATTTGCAGCCTGGGGAATGCAGTGGGTTGAAAAGCCACTGGTACACTCTAGGGCCACATACTCCAATTAACTAAAAGACAGAGTGTCTCTTGGTTCCCATCTCCGAAGATGTTACTAACCTGCCCATTCTCGGTGTCCTGCAGTAAGATAAATCTCAGTAAATGCTTTTTCATGATTATTTCTATGAAATTACTTGTTAACAGAACTCTGTACTTCAGAAATAAGTTATACTGATTAAATTTTCATGTAATTGTGCAGTCCAGAAAATGTAATAGATAAAACCATTAAAATTGGTGTTTAGATGGAAGTCTAAAGGAATGAAGTTAGGTACACAAACACATTTTCTGCCTGTAGGGGATATTGAACAGTAGATTATCAAAGAAAATTAGCAGACTCTCTTCTCTTGAGTATTTTTAATAATATCTCAATAGTTTGGGAGACTTTGTAATCTTACTTTTTTGGTAATCTTTCAGGAACCCTTTTAGCCTCAGAATGACATGCTTCTAAGAACTAAGCAAGGCTTAGGAAAGAGAAATATTTGAAACAGAGAATTTTAGGGAATGGAGATTGTGCAGAGACAGACATAACCAGCAAGTGAATTTGATCCTCTTCCTTGCCTTGTGCTGGACCGGACTGTCAGTTCACATCATCTTGTCTAGTTTTGCAGGGTAGTCCCCCCTTATTTGTGGTTTTGTTTTCCACGGTTTCAGTTACTCATGGTCAACCATGGTCCAAAAATATTACAAACAATAAAATATTTTGAGAGAGGGAGAGACTGTGACCACATTCACATAACGTTTATTGTAGTATATTGTTACAATTGTTCTATTTTACTATTAGTTGTTGTTTATCTCTAACCGTGCCTTATTTATCAATTAAACTTTATCATTGATATGAATATAAAAGGAAATATATAGTATATGTAGTTCAGTACCCTCTGTGGTTTCCCCATCCATGGGGATCTTGGAACACATTCCCCAGGATATGGGGAGAGTATTGTCTTATCCCAGAGAGCTTATCTCCTTGATTTGTAAGGGAGGTTCTAATGAATGTTACAAAACAGCAGTTGCTCCAATCTTAATTCCTTGAAATCCCCAACACGAAGTTGGGGTGTGATGGGAACCAAGAAGCCAATGAACAGAGAAGAGATAAGCCAGACTTACACTTGGTGATTAGCATGCCCCTGGCCTCCCTCCCAGAGACTGCTTGTTATCTTGGACCAGGATGCCTGACTAGGATTACCCACTGTTCTATGACTTAGTCTCTGGCATGGGAAAGTAGTAAGTGGGGGTGGGGGAGAGGCATAATAAAGTTATGAAGTACCTAGAAATGACGATGGGAGAGCAGTGGGGAAGACTTGTTCTGAGTCCCTGATCATCCCAGGTACTGAATTAAACCTTTACTCTTATCCCAGATCCTCTGACCTTAACTCAGTTTCTTCTTGGCAGGAGGGAAATGTGTACTGTGGTCTCAAGACTTGCCCCAAGTTGACCTGTGCATTCCCAGTCTCTGTTCCGGATTCTTGCTGCCGGGTGTGCAGAGGTAGGTGGCCATAGCCCGACACCTGCAGTACTGCCATCCTGAGAAGAGAGGCAAATCCTGCCCGGTATCTTAGGAACAGAAATTTCTATGGTAGCCCTGGTTTTTAGCCGTGCTTTCCTTTAGACAAGGAAATTTTTATTTTAAAATTTATTTTTACATCATTCTTCATTTTGTGCCCCTTTCCCTCTCCGTTGTAAGGACGACTGCGCAAGAGGGCAGCAGATGGAAGGGTGGGAATCAGCTAGTGTGAAAATGAGTGCCTTCCGCTCTCCTTCCTTAAACCCCTTCTACCTTGCCCCTCCAGGCCTGCGTTATAAAAAAAAAAAAAAGCCATTTTAACCACCATCTTAAAAGTAGGAATGGAACTTGCAAAGCATTCACCTTGTGGAAGACTGGGGGGAAATGTTAAGTATGTTGCATACATTCCAAAGTAAAATGGTGACATAGCCCATAAAGGCAAACTGGCTAAATGGAAGGCATTATCTTCTCAGTTTTTTCCCCCCAAAATGGAATCGCCATCTTCTCAAGCCTGTTTTTGTTTCCTTGGGTCACTTTTATTGGATAATGGCACCACTTTTTCTCTCTAGTTTCCGGGATCAAACACAGTCATCTTTCAGTTCCCTTTAGTGCCTCTTTTCAAATCTGTGAGCTCTATATCCCAGATTTCTTCTGCTTTCCCTCTGGCAGGGTCTCAATTTTGTCTTCTTCTGGCTACACTTGTTTATTATATATGCTGGACACTATACTAGAAAGCAAATATATATTGGTATATACTATAGACCTACAGGGGACTGCCGGACTCCAATGGCATCTTTACAGGAACAACAGTGAGAATTCTCTTATTTAAAATGCTCTAGTGCTATTTGCCATAAAATCTTTGTGCGCTCCCCTGCCCCGTAGCTGTGGCATCCTTGTGCAGTTCACAACCTATAAAACCCTATTTGGTGTATGCATAGATAAAGTCTCTTATGGAACTCACAGTCTACAGAGAAGACAAATCATAACATTGCAAGTACTAAATATAAGCAACTTAAATATAAGCAATGCCATTACTATGGGGGAAGTAAACAAAAGACGAAGGTAGAAAATAAGAGGTAAAAGCATTTAAGTTGAGTAGTCTGATAAGGCCTTGCTGAGATGACATTTAAGGTCAGACCTGAAATGTGGAAAGGAGTCACCATCTGAAGGTCTTGGGAGAGAGCATTCCAGGCAGAAAGAAAGGAAAGTTCAAAGGGCCCAGGCAGGGAATAGTTTAGAGTATTCGAAGAAGCGAAGGACATTTGCAGCAAGTAGAGGGATCATGGTCAAAACTGGCATGAGATAGGCTGGAGAAGTAAACAGCGATCAGACCAGGAAGGACCTTCTAGGCCATGGGAAGGAGTTTTGATTTCAGTTTGTTTAAGCTTGGGGACACCCTAGGAAGGCAGTGAGTATGAGCGTGACATAATCCAGTTCGATGCCTTAAAAGGTCTCTCTGGCTGTTTTGTCCAGACTAGATAGGAGGGAACAATGAAGCAAGTGGAGAGCTCAGAAGACTGTGTATGCGTGGGTGTGTGTGTGGGGAGCTCTGGAGGGGGATTGTAGGTGCCTAGTCTGAGGACATAGTGCAGTATAGTGGTTTAGAATGGAGCCTCTGGAGCCAGGCTGCCCCAGGTCTAATCCCTGTCCTGATTTCTAGCTGGGTGATCAGAAGCAATGCCTTGCCCTTTGTAAGCATATTTAAAGTGAAGATAATGTTCGCACCGACCTTCAAATGGTCATGAAATTTAAATGAAGTAATGCAATAAAAAAGACCTAGTGCAAGTTCTTGCCTGTAATGCAAACTCAGTAACAAAAAAATGAACACATTTGAAATGTATTTTGAGTATTGGTTTTCAACCACAGGTACATATTGGAATGACCTTGGTGAATTTATGTCTAGACTGGGAGAGGAGTGGGCATTTGAGGTGATTTCCATGAGCAGTGCAGCCATTAGAAAATCCCTGAGTTAGAAGGGAAAACGATAGGATATGATGGCCTTAACCGCACCATTTCCTACTCAAATATCTCTGTGCAGACACACATTGTACTTTACCACATGCCAGTCACAGTCCGAAGCACCCTACTGATACAATCTCGTTTAACCCCATGGAAACCCTATGCGGCCAATACAGTTTCTTCACTATTTTTTTGATGATGAAGCTGAGGCAGACAAAGATTAAGAATATAGTCCCAAGTGCACTCGACTGTGGTGATGGCACACAGGCAAATTGGAGGTGGGAAGCCCATGGGGATTACAACTGAGATGAAAAAAATGCACAAAAGGAAGAATGATTTAAAAAATAAAAATATATGTTAGAAAGAAAGAAAAAAGAATGTAGTCCCATAACTTGTGAGTTGAGGGACTAAGTTTGGAATCCTGGCGATCTCGCTCTAGAGACCAGGCTCTTCGCCACTCCATTGCCTCTGAGGGGGTGGCTCCTGGTTGCCACTAGACTATACATCAACTTTCTTCACGCTGATGGTGAAGGCCTCCCATGGTCTAGCTCAGCTCACCTTTCTAGGCCTTCATTCTTCCATTCATGCACCTGAGATTACATCCACATGTTTCCTGCACGCTTTTTCCTTTGTACCTTTGTTTTATAATCTCCCCCTCAGTGTTTTTCAAATTGTAGTGTGCTTCAGTATCACTCGAGAACATACTGAAATTCAGATCCTCAGACCACAATTGCAGAGGTGCTGATTCAGCAGCCGTGGGGTGTGACCCCCCAAGGAGGTATATATGAACAGGCCCCATAGCTCATTTCGCTGCATGTAGTCCATAGACTGCCGCTTTGGGTAGCCACTCCCAAGACCACGGAGACGCCTAGGAGCAACTGGGAATGATGCTTTTTCATCTGAGACTAGTGAACTTAAATTAAGCTGAATCAACTTGAGCAAACCAATGTAAAAGGAACCACTGGTAGTCTCTGATTGGTCAGAGCATGTAATTTCAATGGCATGGCAACCAAGTTGGGGTGAATGGGTGGTGGCTATTTTTTTAAAGATTTATTTATTTATGTATACAGAGCTGGGGTACAGGCCAGAGGTGCAGGGGCGGTGAGAGGCTTCACCAGAGACAGAGTGGGGAGCAGAACAGACAGATCGAGGAAGTACACTGCTGAGGGGAGTAGCAGGCAGGTCAGGAGAGGTCTGCTACAGCATGTGGGTCACCCCCGGGGTGGGGATCGAACTCATGCTGAAGTGGCTTTAGCTTCTTAGTGCTGTGCTTTAACCCCCTGCGCCACCAGGGAGGGCCTGGGTGGTGGCAATTTTTTGAAAATTAATTTATGTTCATGATTTTATTTTTGTATGTGCTACAAAATAAACTGATTTATTTCTTATGTTTATTTTTTTTTTGGTGGCAACTATTTTATGATAAAAACTGGAGGGACAAGAAACACAGAAATTGTCTAGGGAAAAGTTGCCCATATTTAGTAAGGGTTGGGAGGAGGGGCTGTTGTCTCTGGAAAATCCTCCCCTTCATGTCTGACTGTTCCTGCCAGTTGCTCTGTTTTTCAAGCAAAAATATATCATGCATTTTCTTACAACTCAATACCTAGAAGACCTCTTTCTCTTCTCTACCCCAAACACCCACCTTAATTTCTCCACTCATATCCTGTTATCAGAGGGCAAACTAAATGGCACTTCTTCCATGAAACATTTTTTTAAATTCTTGCATGGTGGAAGTAAATGTCACTCTTCTCTGGAACCTCCAGCACTTAACCTGTGCTTCTCCAGTAGTGCTTATCACTTCATCATCTTTTGTTATTTCTGCCCGTGTCTTATCCTTACGAACGTGCAAGCTCCTAGGGAGAAACTGTATCTGGTTCATCTTTTCCTACAAAATAGAGGCTCTTTGAATAAATGAACACTAGATTGTGAGTATTGTCAGAAATTTAGTCATGGTTTGAATGAGTTGCGACTAAAATACATATGATTGTTGTGTTTTCTTCTCTGAATTGCCGATTGGCTGTGGGAGAGGGAACTGACTATCTTTTAGTTCATGGCCAATTGGAGTTGCCTAGTCTCTTTCTTTATTTTCATTCCTATCCCACTGTACAGCGCTGTAATTCATATTTATTTTTTGAAAAAAAAATGTCCTTGCTCTGATTATGAATATATGCTTATCCATTTTAATCTACTCTTTGTACCAACCCTCAGAAGTCAATATGGGTTCACACGCAGCCCAGTATGGTTTATGCTTCAGCAAAGCCCTCATTCCTTCCATCCTCCTCGTTCACTGTGTGTATGTATATCAATACTTAAGTCCACTATTACATTTCAATAAGGAAAAGTGAGTGTTATGTTCTCACCCCTTTTTCCACATTTGCCCCAACTAAATCTGCGTCTGCTTCAAAGTAGCATACACGGGGGCTGTTGCTCTCATAACCAGCCATTCACTATCATGCAGCTATTAAACTAAGAGTATTTTGTTTGAGGGAAAGGATATGAGAACTTTATAGTGAAGAACAATTAATACAAGAAAGCAAATTACAAAAAGACATATTACTGCATCTGTTACAACCAGCGTCAAAGTTATATGAACGACATAAGTTCTGAAGGCACAAGAACATTAATTTGACATTGCTAAACCCGCACCTACTAGTGATGTCACCTTGGACAAATCACTCATAACTGTGATTTTCTCATCGATAAGTGGAGATCGTATTATCTACCACTCATGGAAAGTTTGTAAAAAATTAACAGATTTTATGGCATCAAAAGTAGAATACAGCTATTCCAGAGCTTTTGCCTAATAAGTGATGAGTATTATATTTTATGTAAGACATATGTAGAATATAAACTTTATTATAATTCACACAGTATAATATGAATGTCATCATATATACTGTATGATACATTATATAATATTACATTATATATTACATTTTAATTGCTACATTTTTACCTTGGGATTCAATAAAATTTTACCTTCTCTATCTTTAGTCGTCTAACCTTTTTATTTATCTCCAAACACAGAACTTTATTTTTGGTCCTTGTGGTATCAGGTACTGGGGACTAACTATCTGTTTTGTCACAATTTAAATGTCTTATTATATCCTCAGTAACAATGGATAAAAAGTAGCTATTTAGTGATCATGGATTGTCCCTTCACATATTTGACAATTCATTAAGCTCTGTCTTTGCCACTGTCACTCCAGCCTAAATTAACCATTTTCATTTATCTATAAAGACTAATTCCTATACTTTGTTAAGTCATTGCTTTTTTATCTGCCTTTATATCTTTCAGGTGTATATAATGCAGTTGAATCTCCTTTGAAATTCTAATTGTTGAAGCACCTAGCTATACTTTTTTCTGCTGAAATGTTGTTTTTTAAAAAGGTATATCTCGTATAAGTATATTACACATACAGCAGAGAACCCAGACATACTTTTCCCCTATGCTAAGCCACCCTAATTGCAGGCAAAATACTGAAAAAGAAATAACCTTTTGAGTGCTGAAATTGCAAAGTGAATATAAAGGACCCCATTGAAACAGGCTTTCTGCACTGTCATCTAACACTAACGTGCGCCTTTCTTCCTGGGTCAGACAGCAATCTTAGCTGAGGATTGAATCTCAGTCCTGGCCTCTGTTGTTCAGACATGTCTTTGAGGCTGGATGGTCAGTAGAGTGTTGGCAGAGTGCGTGTCATTGCTGGCATCTCAGCAAACCTCATCTGGACTGAAAGAGTAGCACAAACAGTCACGGGAACCTTAAGGGAAACTTTATCAGAGAAAACATCTCTTCGGAGATTGCAGCACTACCACATTCTGGGCAGGCAGGCTTCAACCCAAACCCGCACCCAGCGTCCCTCTACCGTTTATCATTTCTGTTTCCTGTCTCCTGCCTACCTTGCCAAAGGAAGGAGAAGGCTATGTACTTGGACTCTACACAAGGGAGAGGTGTTTGTGGCAGGCTATTGGCTATGCTGACAACAAACCTACTTTGGTCGATGGCGTAGTACCTAGCTGTTAGGGTGTACTCGGAGGGGGTTGAAGCTTACGGGTGTATGTGGGAGCTCTTTTGGTCCTCACAACCAAGTAACCCAGGGGCCGACTGTCAGTTGTTCAAGGAGGTCAGATAGCTGTGAGATATGACCTGTAGACATGGGCACAAATGTGGTCGTAGGAAAATGGAACCTGCAGATTGTAAACAATAGGAGAGAAAGAAGGCACTAAGAAACTCTCCAGGAGAAGCTGGCTGCATGAGAATGAAGAGGTCCATGGGGCCTCAGAGAAACTTGGAGGTACATGGGTGGCTCTGAGAAAAATGTTTCCATTGTTGGCCTTTTAGTAAAAGGACTCAGGTGAGGATTTGCTGCATTTGTGGTAGCTACGGGGGCTGAATTGTACCTGCAATCACTGAATAAAGATAAGGAGTCATTGAAGCGAGTACCAGGAGTTAAGTTAGTCTCTCCTTATCTCCGAAAAATAAAATTTCCTCACTGTAGCCTACTCATCTATATGTTTCCTTAAGAATACTGGTAAGGTTTAATAGAGTATGGAAACATATGCCAAGAAAGTAACACTCGTGTTATTCCCAATTTGAACATGAAGAAGCTGAGGCAGGGAAATCATGTGCTTGCACACTGATACATAGTAGTGTCAGAGTTAGAATTTGAAGCTTCTCAGCCTGCTTGTAGAGTGCCAAGTTCTTATACTACCTGTTGGGAACCACTGATAGCAGTGTGGCATGGGCCTCTTTTATTACATTGGAGAGAGACACGTGGCACATTGGCATAGGCAGCTAATATCAAGAGACTAAAAACCACTGCCACGTTTCACCATCTAAGTCTCACTCTACGTATTCCCAACCACAGTGATCTCTTCATCTCACCCTTCTCTCTTTCTGGGCTTAAAAAGGCTGGAATGTAAATACCTCCCTTCTATCACTCAGTAAACATTTGCTGAGCAGCCAGTCAGTACCTATACTGTGCTGCTGCTCATAAACTGTTGATCAGGTTTCCCTTAAGGAGACACATTGGTGAACAAATGAAAATGGAGCCTGTCCTCATGGAGTTTAGTGAGCAAGAAGGACATTAATCAAATGATAAAGTAAATATAAAATCGCAACTGTGCCACATGCTTCAAAGGAAAGGTGCAATTTTGGTAATTTTCAGGAGTTGACATAGGGAGGTCATGGGACACTCTCAGCCTATCTCTCTAGCTTTCATTCACACCACACTCCTCTTTGCTCTCTACACTCCAAGGTGAAGGAGGATTGACTCAAAATTTAAGGTGATAACTGATGGAAGTCCTGTTCCCACCATGATCCTGAGTTCATGATCCCACAATGAAACCAGCCCCTCCCCCGCCACACACACATTATAGGAGTCTCTACACTGTCTTTCCTGCCTTGTAAAGAGTACATAATACTATAGTCTGAACTTTTCTTTTTAAGAAACTACTCGATATGTAGGTCAGTAGCTACCATTTCTTTCTCTTAAAAAAAAGATTTAATTATGCATATAAGAAATGGGGTGTAGGCCAGAGATGTGGGAGTTTGGGGGTGAGAGGATTCACCAGAGATAGAGTGGGATACAAAACAGGAAGATCTACTGAAATACACTGCTGAAGGGAGCAGAGGGGAAACAGAAGTCTGCTGTACCGTGTGGGTCACCTCCCTGGCCAGCCAGGGATTGAACTTGTGCTGCAGTGGCTGGTGATAGCTAGCTTGATCGTGCTGTATTCAACTCCTGCACCATCAGGGAGACCCCCTCAGTAGCTACCACTTCTTACCATATCACCCAATCTCAGTTTCCTGACCCTTCATTAAACTACCACCCAGTCTCATTTCCTTGACACATCTTTTCCTATAGACTGTGCTTTCATTGATCAGTTCTGCACCTATGTTCCATCACATTTTCATTCCTTTTATGTGCCTCTCCTAACTCTTATTCCTCACAAACTTGAAGTAGCTTCCCTATTCAGTCCTAACATCTAAGATTCTTTTCACCTTCCAGGAGTCCAGTGAAACTGCATCTTTGCTAAATAGTGTTGCTTTATCACTCCAGCCCTCTTCAGTCTCCTTTAACCACTTTCAGCCCTCAGTCTAGTTCACAGAGTTTTGCATTTAAAAATACTTTCTTGTGCTGTTCTTTGTTTCATGTGGCTATTCTCCTCAGCTGGGAAGCTCTGTAAGGAAAGGATGCTCTTCTTCCTTTGTTTCCCCTAATATCGCATTATGCATATAACTTATAATAAATTTATTAAAAAGAATGTTATGAAAGCTTTTTTTTTAAAGATTTATTTATTCATGCATACAGAACTGGGGTACAGGCCAGAGGCTCAGGGGCGGTGAGAGGCTTCACCAGAGACAGAGTGGGGAGCAGAACAGGCAGATCGACGAAGTATACTGCTGAGGGGAGCAGTGGGCGGGTCAGGAGAGGTCTGCCACGCCATGTGGTCACCTCTGGGCAGGGGGGAATGGAACTCATGCCGAAGCAGCTTTAGATTCTCAGTGCTGTGCTTTAACCCGCTGCGCCACCAGGGAGGGCCCATGAAAGCTTTTAATAGGATTCTGAGTGGCCTCCTGGCTAGAAAGCTAAGCAAGATTAGTGAACTCACAATTTACTTGATACTAGTTCATTTATCCAACACAACTCCAAATTTCTTTGTATTCAATAAATAGTTCTGCTATCTTGTTCAAGGGAACTGAAGCTGGAGGCAAATTTTTAAAGACAATTTATCAGCGTTCAAGACAACTACCATTTTACTGCAGATTTGATTTGTTTTTCCAAAAAGTAGCGCAATTACATGTTAGATGCCATCTTGGCTGGAACCCAGAGATCTTGAGGGAAGTAGTGTATCAAATATTCCATTTTTTCACCATCATAAAAATCTACTAATGTTTTCAAAGAAAGCTGGAAAAAATAATAGCAACTCTGAATATAGATTCTCACACATTAGTTGTTTTTGTTTTTGCCTGATTTACTGCAGAAACACTACCATCTCCTGGTCATAATAATAGAAAGGAAGCACTGTTAATGAGAAAACCTACTTCAAAAAAAATGACATAATGATTTTTGACCTAGTATGCTCTCACCTAAACTTGAAAATATTTCAAAATGATCTTTACATAACTACACAAGAGTCTGACCACTGCTAGTAATCGCTTATCTAAGGTGAATCAGTCATTTATGTTCATGAGTGTGGGACCATCTTCAAGAATTTTCTTTTCTCTTCCCCTCCCCCATTATGTTTATTTAAGTAAAGCAGATTTATATGTTTGTATCTGCTCCTGGAGTTGTATGTTGAAGTCTCTACAAATGTGTACTTTCACACTGTGCCTATGAACAGTGGCCTAACAATCCTCCATCATGTTCCATTTGGCCCCTTACCTCCCTCTCTCCCATTAAGCCACATCCCCCTCCGGGTGCCTCAGTTTTACAATCCGAGGTTAATAGTTTATTATTGGTTTGGTTTGATTGACCCTTTGTTATACTTCCCTATGTTCCACATATAGTGAGGCCTCATCTAGTCTTTGTTTTTCTCTTCTGCCTTATTTCATGTAGCATTATTCTCCCCAGTTCCATCAATGCTGTGCAAATGGCAGAAGCTCATCCTTTTGTATAGCTGAGCAGTAGTTACATTTTTCTGATCCACTCTTTTGTCCTTGGACACTTAAGCTGTTTCCATAACTTAGCTATTGTAAATCATGCTGCAATGAATATAGCGATGCATGTTACCCTTTGAATTAGTGTTTTTGTAATATTTGTGTGGATACCTACAGGTGGGATTGCTGGATCGTATGGTAGATTCATTTTTACTATTTTGAGAAACCTCCATAATGTTTTCCATAGGGCCTGGATCAGTCTACATTCTCACCAATAGTGTACAAAGGTTGCTTTTTCTCAGCATCTTTGCCAACACTTGTTTCTGCTTTATTTGATATGGGCCATTCTCATGGGTGTGAGATACTATCTTATTGTGGTCTTGATTTGCAGTTCCTTGATGATAAGTAATTATGAATTTTTTCCATGTGCCTATTGGCCATCTGTATGTCTTCTCTGCAGAAGTGTCTTTTTAGTTATTCTGCCTATTTTTGGATTGGCTTCTTTGTTTTCTTTTTGTTGATTTACATGAATTCTTTATATGTTATTGATATCAGCCCCTTGTCAGATGTTTTATGTGGAAATATGTTCTCTCATTCCATAAGCTGTCTTTTTGCTTTACCTAATGGTTTCTTTCACTGTGCAAAAGCTTCTTAGCTTGATGTAATTCCATTTGTTTATATTTATTTTTGTTTATTTTGCTATTGGAAACTAAACCCAAAGGTACTTCTGAAGTCAATATCGTGGAGTGTTTTATCTATATTCTTTCAGTGAATTTTATAGCTTTGGATCTTATATAGATGACCTTAATCAACTTTGAGTTATTTTTTGAAATGGTGATTTAGTTTAATTCTTTTACATGTAGCTGTCCAGTTTTCCCAACACCTTATGTTCAAGAGACCCTTCTTTTCCAGTGTATGCTCTTGGCTATGTTGTGATAGATTAGCTTCCCATAGATATGCAGGTTTATTCCTAGGCTTTCAATGATTCCACTGTTCTGTGTGTCCTTTTTTGTGCCAGTGCCATACTGTTTGATTACTATAGTTTTGAAGCATAGTTGGAAGTCTGGGAGTGTGATGCTTGCTGCCACTCTTCCTCTTTTTTTTTTTTTTTGTCAGGATTGCTTTGGCTATTTGGGCTCTTTTGTGGTTCCATATGAATTTCACTATTGTTTGTTCTAGTTCTTTGAAAAATGACATTGAAACATTCATAGGGATTGTAATGAATCTGTGTATTGTTTTGGGTAGGATAATCACCTTAACAATGCTTGTTCTTGAAGTCCATCTGTCAGGAATATCTTACTATTTCCTTGTGTTGTCTTCTATTTCAATCCAATGTCTTATAGTTTTCATTGTACAGGTCCTTCATCTCTTTTGTTGTTTACTCCTAGATTTTTAATTCTTTTTGTTGCAATTGTGAATGGGTTGTTTTTTGTATTTCTTCCTTTTTAAACTTGTTTGCCTATGAAAACACAACTTATTTTTGCAGACTGACTTTGTAACTTGCCACTTTACTGAATTAGTTTATTATTTCAATAATTTTTTTATTGAAGTCTTTCAGGTTTTCATGTCATCTGCAAATAATAAAAGTTCTATTTCTTTACCAATTTGAATTCCTTTTATTGTATATCTTTTTTTGTCCTGATTGTTCTAGCTAGGACTTCCAATACTATGTTGAAATGTCTTTGCCACATTTTACAGGAAAAACCTTCAGTTTTTACCTTCGTGTATGCTGGTGGTGGGTTTGATATTTATGCCCTTTACTATGTTGAGGAATGTTCCATCTTTTCCAGTTCATTTATTTATTTTTGGTATCTTCAGCATTTTTCATCCTTGCCTTTTTCTATTCTTCTCAATACCAACTGGAAGCTTTCTTCCTCCATGAAAAACTTCCAGGTTGTTTTTGTTCTGTCTATACTCAGAATTCATCCCTACAAGCTTGCTAACTGTCCCAGGACTTTTACCCTCTGAGGTCATCATGTTCTTTCTTGGCCTGTCTCTTAGGTCCAGGATGTTTCTTTCTAGACAAAAAGACCTCAGACAGTTGGTAGGACAGCATTGACCTTCATTCTGAGTTTAACAAATTAGTGGTGATGATCTCTAATTGGCCATTTGGGATATCCTGTCAGGGTAAATCATGCCCCATCCTATTTGTGGAATTGGAGGGGTTTCATGTGTAGATGAGTCTGGATCTGCAATAAAAAATAAGGAATTCCTAGTGAAGCATTTCAAAGTAATTATTTCTTCATGGGTGGTTAAAGCCACTCTTCCTTCAGCCCTGTCCTTCTAACTACTTCAAGGAATGCCATGACTGCTCAGAAACACAAGACTGCATATGGCCATTGCTTTCATTAGAATAGTCTTCATGGGCCCTCCCTGGCGGCGCAGCGGGTTAAAGCACAGAACTGAGAATCTAAAAGCCGCCTCTGCATGAGTTCCATTCCCCCCGCCCGGAGGTGACCACATGGTATGGCAGACCTCTCCTGACCCGCCCGCTGCTCCCCTCAGCAGTGTACTTCATCGATCTGCCTGTTCTGTTCCCCACTCTGTCTCTGGTGAAGCCTCTCACCGCCCCTGAGCCTCTGGCCTGTACCCCAGTTCTGTATGCACAAATAAATAAATCTTTAAAAAAAAAATAGTCTTCATGAATTCAGATCCCAACATTTATAGAAATTAATCTGACTTTTTTACTGACAATATAAACAAAGGAAAAAGAAACATGAGAAAGAGGATTAGAGGTCAGCCAGAATAATGATATTTGAATACTACCCACATTACAACTGTAAGAACTTACAAAGTCCTTAGCTCAGGCAAAGTGGACAATTGGTAAAATTATTCAGTTGATTTAAGCAAATTGCTAGAACTGCTACATCCACTTAACCTGGGGTTTGGCTTTGACAGCCAGACCCGTGTCCTGTATTCCCAACAAGAAGTTCAATCCTCTTTGGGCCAGGAAGCCAGGTGGTGTTTATGAAAAGAAGGATCTTAAACTGACTAATTTTCATTCTCAGGTTGACCAGGCTGTAAACATTGGTAGGTCATTGGCTTTCCCTCTTCTCATGCTTGCTACTTTCCCTTTATGTATGTGGTAGCCTGGGATGCTACTTTATTGGGATACTTGCAGTTTTATTACTCCCCTTTTTAACTATATAAATTGTCCTGCCTTCCAATGAAGCATATATCTGTCCTCTTACACCTCATTTTAAGATAAAAGAACAAGGGTTTTAATGAAATTAATTATAATGTAAACCCTTTTGTACAAAGATGAAAATAAGGAGAGGTTTATCATATTCATCAGAGAAGCTAAACTACTTTAGAAGGTAAAAGGTGTGGACTAAAAGAGTATCTACTGCCAATTTCTTTTTTGCATATCTCAGGACTCTGGTTTTAGAAATTAAGTTATTTAAAAAGAAAATGTTTATTTTTATAATATGCTGGATTAAATTTTCTCTTTCTGCTCAGCTTCACTTTTTTTTTTTTAATCCAGACCGGTTCCTTTGCTAAATAGCTAGCCCCTCTGTGGAGGTCCTTTTAGTTGGGTTTTCACCATGTGTAAGGTACTCTTTAGGAAGAGGAAGAAGTGGAGAGAAAGGATGGGAACCTGAATAATAGTTGCCACTCGTAATAGAATATTATTCAGCAATAAAAAATGAACTCATGCCATTTGCAGCAACATGGATGGAGCTGGAAGGGATCATGCTTAGTGAAATAAGCCAGAAAGAAAAAAAAATACCTATGGTTTCACTCATAGCAGGAGTGTAAGTGTTCAGGAAAAAAGAAAGAAAGAAAGAAAGAAAGAAAGAAAGTAATTGTAATAAAGTAAAAACTAAAATTAATAAACAACTATTAACCAGATAACTGACTATAAAGTGGCCCACCGTGGCACCTGGCAATAGTAGATGGTGATTTCATCATCAGGTTCTTCCTCCCTGCACTCTCCCACTTTTCCTCAAAAGCCCTTTACTATTAGTCCTGAAACTACTGATTTCAGCTTGTTCTTCTGAAATACAGAGATCATTTTTTCTTGTCACAGAGAGCACCTCCCCCTGTTTTGGGGATTCACTTAATTTATATTTGCCTTATGATTAAAGCAACTATATAATTTATCATCCAAACTGAGACACTTGAAAGAAAGAGGGGCAATCATAGTAATTATGACTGCCACAAGTAAAAGAGGCATTAAACTGGGTTGTCCTCGATAAACCAGGACCTATGGGTGCTCTGTTTATGATATCTTGTGTGGTTCAGAAGTGACCACATGCTGGCGTAGTTTTGCTATCTGAGGATTATCTTCGTGGGTATCTCATAATCTCATTGTACACTTAGTCCTTTTGAGAAGACGGAGTTTACTCCTATGACCTGTTCAAGCCAACCAGAGATTAATGGAAGCAAGGAGAGTTATAAACATTCTGAATTTTAGCTTAGCCCTTGACCATTTTTCAAATACTTGTTCTCTATTTCTCCCGTTACCAGAAAGCCAAGCCATTCCAGCTCCATAGGGTACCACTCAGAGTATAATTGAGGTTTGAATAAACAACACATGTGGCTTTTAAGGTTAAATGAATATTGTTTGACATATACTATACTAGGGTTGTTTTTCATTTTGGTTTTAAAAATTGGTTAAAATTACATCTTGTTGCTTCTCGGAATTAACTAGATTCCATCTGTCTCTGTTAGAATCACTGTTTTGTTTTGCTCTTTCAGAAAGTCTTGGCTGAAAAAAGAGACTCCCTTTCAGATAATTTGTCCAGTGAATCAGGAAAATACAAGCAAAGAAACAGGTTTTATAGGGTATCGGTGACTATATATTTTTCTTTTTATGTGTTTTGTCTCTTAGCTGAAATCTAAGTTAGGATATATAAAATATAAAAGATGTGAGATGGTAAATGGAGAAGCCTCCTATTTTCAGCTTCTAGTCAGACCCTGCCTCAGTCTAGACAACATCTATAGGCATAGACAACATCAAAATGCAAATATCTAGGAAGATAAATTCAGTAAATTATTGTTTACATTAAATAGATGAGAATGTTGAAACCTTTAACACCTACTTAAATATTCAAGCTTAGAGAATGCTACTTTGAACTCAAAGCAACAGAAATGCTATAGTTCCTACTTGAGAATATATGAAAACACACATATGCATATGAATATTTATATGTATGTATGTTCTAAAGTAATTGTTTTAGTTGTTAGTGAAATGAAACATTGGAAATTTAGGTACATAGGCTGTTCGTAAATGCTGAAGTGTTCAAACACACGTTGTGATATATGCATCCGAACAGGTATGACGGAATTATCTGATCCCGTGTTTGATACCTGCTTACCCCACTGGTTTGCCATCTTACCTCTCTGCTCACTTACCAGGGTTTATGTGCTCCTATATTTCTTTGTGTTTCTGCTTGGATGATATGTATTTAAAGGCATTCTTTCAAAGCCCTGTTAAGACTCTGGGCTCTAAATGCAGTAAACTGACTTCGAAGACAGCCATACTGATAAGCATTTTGTGTCCATGCAAACTCTTCAGTCTACATTTAAGTAGGGCATTTGGTGAGGAGAGCTAGCCTTTTCTGTTTCTTTGGTAATTTGGTGTTTTTTGGCTACTTTGATTAGGCTTAAAAACCCAAGCTTATTGCTTTTACATTTCATTTTGCTATTCACTGGTGAATCTTTTCTGGTTTCAAATGTTCTTTCTGGTCCTATTTTTCCATTCTCCTTGGTATAGTTTAGACCCCCCCACTAAAGAGCAACAGGTAAATACAAGGTCTTTGTCATTCAGTCACTGTCAATGGCAACACATTTCCGTTTCCCCAGCTCTCCAGATTTGCAAACCTAGAGTCATTTTACACTGCCTTCTCCTTTGCCTTACTCCTCCATTGTCAGCTCTTAAACGGTCATTATTTCCTTTTAATTTACAGTAGTCTTATATGTCCCTTCTTCATTATTTTATAAATCCTCATGGCCCATTATCACATAATAGACTTCTGGTTGACTTTGCAAATTTCAGTTGGTCTCCAGCTAGTCCACATTCCATTGCCAGGATAAGCTTCCACAAATATGATTTTTACCATAGGAACCTCTACGTAAAAATTTATAACAGGAATTTATTGTTTTTCAAGTCCATTGTTTACCTATATTTGAAGTCCACACAAGTTTTTACCACCCTTATTCACCTCAACAATCTGTTCCCCTCATCTTCCTTCTTCTTTACCTGCCTAATCCTCTCTTTCCCTCTCTGTCCCTCCACTGCCCAGTCTCTTATTTCACATCTTCCCTGGTATGTGACTTGCTATCCAAAGGTCAATTCCCTGCCCAAAGAAATGTTTTATACCTGTTCTGTCTGCTTCAAGAAATGTGAATGACTTCTTTTGGAAATCTCTCCAGATTACACCAAACTGTTCATTTCAACTATTTACAACTATTTAATGTCTCCTAAGCATATCTGTTCCATTTCTTCATTTCCAGTTATTACTATGTGGGTGGAGGCATGCACACATACACATGTATGTTTTCTTAAGTTGTTTTCTATGCAGATTTCCTGTCAACCTTTCCAACTGTCATAATGACTTGAGGGCAAGGGCCCAGTCTTATTTTTCCCTTCTTCACTCATGAAGTGTTCAATGCATGTTAACTGATGTTTGCAAGGTAGTCTAGATATAAATAAAGGTGAAAACCACTTCAGTCTCGTAAGGTTAGTTTCCCTATAATCTGCATATAGTCTTTTTTTCCATCTTTGCTCATAGTATAACATCTAAGAGGCAAGTATACTACCGGCCAAGCACTGAATTATATACTTTGGACTGTACTTCAACCCAGTACAAACATTAAGCACCTAGTGTATATCTAGTGAAGTGTTCCAGTTCAGCAGTTCTCAAACACCTGCGCACATGATATGCACCAGGAGTGCGTGTCAAAACTCAGGTCACTGGACACCCACGCCAGAGTTTCTGACTTAGCAGATTTGGATGGAGTTTTAAATTTGGCACTTCTGACAAGCTCCCCAATACCACACCGCTGCTCCAGAGTACACTTTGAGAGCTAGTGATCTAGACAATATGGGCCACTGGGAAGTCTAAGATGTGCTTTCCAGTCAAGGGATTCACAGTCTCTGCAAGGGAAACAGGGCAGACTCAGAAAACATTTAATAGCAGGAATATTATGCAGTGCTTTTTCATTCATGCATCCAGCAGATACTAAATGAGTGCTAACTATGTGCCTGGCACTGTTTTTCTAGGTGCTGGGATTACACTAGTGAATATGATAGACAACAATCCTTGTTTTCATAGGTGAACATTTGTGGAAGAAAATGGGTAATAAACAAATTAAAATTATAAAATGTAAGATCATGTTAAGGGCTAACAATAAAAAATAAAGAGGGATAAAACATACTGGAGCAGGATTTGTATTTTTAGCTAAGTGGTCAAAGGATGGCTCCCAGTTTCATTACTTCACAGCTATTTTTAAGTGATGACTGTGTCAGACACTGTGGTAGAATGATGGTGATGCAGCCACAAATAACACAAATAATTGACCCTGACCTTATAGAGTGGATACACTTATTTGGGAGCCAGGAAATCTGGGATTTGGGGTGATAACTCTCATTAACTCATTATGTGACTTTGAGTGGCTGCACCTCTGCTTAGCCTTGGTTTCCCTCATCATAAATGGAGCATTTGCAAAGTCATGCTGAAACTTCTATATATCTCTAAGTCCACAGGATGCTAAGGCCTTGGGCAATGGGAAATATGTAAGAGAGCCTGAGGGATACTTTGTCAAGGACAAAAAATTGAATGGGTTTTTAAAGGCAGAGGACACTAAGGGGAGCGGGAAGAGGGGAGGTCACTTCAGAAGAGTTACTTGAGCCAAAACATGGAAGCAAGAACAGCAAGGAGGTCAAAGGATCCCCATTGTAGTAGCTAATTGGGGAGGAGGTACATGTTCAGCAGAGTTGAGATGTGGACTAATTGTGGAGAGTCATCCACAAGAACCCTCTGAGGATTTTGAACAGGAATGTCAGGTAATACAAAGGGGTGTTTTAGGAAGGTGAACCTCACAGCCAGTTAAACCTTTGAAAGGCATAACTTTACCCATAACGTAATTATTAAATCATGAAGGGTTAAATCTGTCCTCTGTTACATGTCACTACCTGGTTATAAGATTGCTATCAACTCATTTTGAGGTGTTTTTCAAGCCTGAAAAGCAGGTAACAGTTTTCCCTAACAGTACGCCCACATGCTTGAATTTGGGTGATAGAGAATAAAAAATGACTTTTTTGTATTCTTTTTGTATTCTTTGTTATACCATGAAGTGGTATTATGTTTATCCTCAGACACACACACACACACACACACACACACACACACACACACCCTCTAACACCAAGCTTTTTTTATCAGCTTGCTTGGTCATAGATCATACAACATAATATTCTTGGAAATTACACTTTTTTTATCTTTACATATCTGTTCTGTTCTTTATTTGTCCTCAAGGCTGAAAGTAGAACCTTTCTCCTACAATCTGTTTCTCTGAAAGATATCAGTGATGGGGCTTGTTGTCCAAAGAGTGGGATACATGGAGAGAAAGGTGTCTTAATGTTGGTTATATTAATGTTCTTACCACTACCAAGTTTTACCTTAACTTTCAGATCCCATCATAGCTTCCAAGAGACTTAATGGTGAATTTAACAAACTATGATAAAATCTTCAAAACTCTCATTTTTTTACAGGTAGTTTAAATACAAGTTGAATATAACTTGCAAAATCCTTACCTGTCACTGGAACCAAATAAGGAAAGTGACAATGATGGATATATTAAGATGGGAATTGATTATATTCCCAAATCTGGAAGATGTTGCTGTATGGTCTCTTAGAAAGTGTCGATTTTCTTCAGAGACATTTTGAAAAAAGAGCCACCCCCAGGCACAACTGCTCAGGCATCTTCAGAACTTAGGGATCATAGACCCAAGATATGTTGGTCACAGGGTACTATTTCTCCCTTCTATGTATAATTCTATACTTTTTTTTTTTTATAAACAGGGGATGGAGAATTGTCGTGGGAACATTCTGATGGGGATATCTTCCGGCAACCTGCCAACAGAGAAGCCGTAAGTGTGAATAGCTCGAATAATTCAACACTTCACATGCCACAGCATCAGGCCAAACTTTCCTCTCCCGATGGCACTGTCCCAGCAAATCCATAAAAGGGCTCATTTCTAACACTGTTTTTCTTCCCTTTCCTCAGAATTTTCTTCCCTTTCTTCAGAAATCATCTACCTGTAACCATGGGTTATTGGTAACAAGTGCTGGACAAGGACATGAAGAAGTCCTAGCCCCAGCCCATAGGAACTCTTTCAGTAGATCAGAAACTGGTAGTCTTTCAGGCTGACTTGCCAAATTTTGTCTTCTGTAAGGAAAGGATATCATGAACCATTTTTTTTACCATGGGGACTCTCTGTGGGATTGTGAGGTAGGGCATCCCCTCCTTTTGGAAGAGATAACTTGGACATGTCCACATAAACCCACTCCTAAGCCTCCGTCTCCTAATGATACAGCTGAAAGAGAAGATAGAGATTAACAAAGTAAGTCAGCAGGAGAAAGACAAATACTGGATGAATTCACTCGTGTGAAATATGAAGAAACAAAGGAACAGGCAAAACTCAAGAACCACAAATCCTGGTAATTAGACAGCAGAGTTGTGATTACCAAAGGGGAAGACGGATATGGGGAGTAAAGTGGAGGAGGGGCTCAATGAGCTGTGGTGGAGGATGATGGGTGTGTTCGTGGTGGGTGTGATATGGTAACATAGCTGAAGAGATGTGAATCTGAACTTCTAAAACATATTCTGTGTATACAGTCAATATTATCTTAATAAACATAATTTAAAAAGATAAAATGCAGGAGGAGGCTGCAACATCTCAGTGCTTCATCAGCATTGGTACTACTCTAAGAATAAGCCTTCCATATATTCCTCCCTAAATATAGTTAGCACAGCTCTTGTTCCTTTGTATTCTGCAGTAACAAAATAGAGCCTCACTCTCAAGACTCTGTGTCTGAGTAGAACAACATTTCATACTTCTTAAAGTCTGAAATGGTGATGTTCCAGTTCAAAGAATCGGACATATTAAAGGGTTACAAAAGTGTAGAATGTACACAAAGGCTTCCTTGCACATAAATGGCTACTCATTGTACCTTAGTACACAAAAGTCTATTCAAAGCGGCAGTATTCTCCTAAGAGCTCAACCAATGGAGGTAACCTAAATCGCTCATTAATTGGAGCATGGATACACATGCCCAAGCTATGGAACCCTGAAGCTGTTACTCGATGGATGATACAAAGGAAATGTGTAAAGGTGGAGACATCTCTAAGAAATATTATTTAAGCCAAACAAAGTGCAGAATACGATGCTATATTCTCATGTCCATGTGTGAAGAGTGTGTATGCACACATGCATGTAATGTATAAGAAAAGATGGGAAGGGTCACATGCCAGCAAGTTAAAAAGGGTCATCTCAGAGGGCTAACGTGGGCCAGAGGAAAGGAAGAATTTGACTATATATTTTATGTCCTCTGTTGCATTGAATCTGTTTCCAAGAACATGAGCTAGTTTTGCAATCAGTAACATGTAGGTAATTTTCTACAACCTAGAGGATTTGTTCTCAGTGAGCCCTGGGCGTAAGGCAGGAGTCTGGGGAGGGCAGGCCTGAGAACGGGGGAGGTGTGAGGAAGGGGTCGATGGGGGACCTGGGCAAATGGCCACGACTGGGTTCTGCTGTCGTTGCTCGCGCCCCTCCTAACTTGTACGTCACGGCGTGTCCACACCCACCACAGTGAGACAAAGTGACTTCTATTTGTTTTATTCTCTAGGAAAATCATTCTGTAGCCATTACTGTGTCTGAATGAGTGCAGAAGGACTGTGGGTGTCGGAACTGGAAAATGATACTCAAATATCACAAACGCAGCACTCCTGCAAGTGACCACAGGCAGTTTGCAGGTTAATGTAGACCCTGAGGAAAGATTTTCTCCACCTAGCTCTATCTGCTTCAGAGTGAGATTCCACCCAGATCCTGATAGGAAAGGATGTCAGTCTCCATGTTCTATGTTGTGCATTTCCTCTTTTGCTCAGTCTCGACATTTTTTTATTGAGGTAAGAAGTTGAGAGCACCTACATTAGTGAATGACGACCCAGTGCCATTCAAAACCAGATCTGTGTCACTGTCACTTTATGCTGGGTGCCTTACTTAAGCTGGATACCTGAGGGCCGAACCCTACACCCTGTGGCCACCTCAGCAGTCTCACCGGTAAGGCCACTAACTAGCCTTTCTTCTTGAATTTGACTCACGTTGTCCCCAACTCCATCCCTTGTCTTTCAGCCTCCTGGTTCTTACCAAACTGCTAGAGGTAGGACTGGACTTAATCTGGTACTTCCTGTAGCAGAAGAGGTCAAGTACAGAAGAATTATTGATTTTCAAAAGAGTTTCAAACTTATCTTTAGAAACAAACATTTGGGCCTAGTAGACCAAAATGTCCAGATGGTTCCACTTTATTATAAATAAATATTTTCCTTTGTTCTTAAAGGAGTAGATATTGTGGGATACGATTTGAATAATATGTAGCATCTGTAGTAATAGAAAAGTATGCGCTTGGCACATAGTAGGCACCCAATAAAGACATGTCGAGTGACTGGGTGTAGAAAGTGGAGTAAACTTGTTTGCGCTGGGAGGGTTTTCATTAATATGGATGCAGAGGAAATAGTCTCAAGTCAGAGAGAAATTCCTCACACTTGTTCTCTATTCCTGACGAGGCAGACATGAGTAGGTAAGGAAATACCCCTGACTCTGCTTTGCAGGACCCAATTTTTCTGCATGGGAGAAGAAACAACAGCCCTAAAACATATTTCCTACTCAGCAGACTGTCCCTTTATAGACTGTTCCTATTTACAGGGAACCATCAAAACCTCAGTTCAACAGAAACACAGCTGATGGGTTTATTTTGCCAAGTCAGCTGAAAACCATCATTGACCAAGTTTTATGAAGTGCACAGGAAGGAGAAACAGTGGTTCCAATATGACTCCTTTGTAAAAACTTGAAGCAGTTCCTGTTTGATTTCCACATCATAATTTCACATGAGCTGGTACTAGTACCGTGGTGTGGGGGTGGGGAGGTGACGTGCACCCAGGGTGGAAGCTAGAACATGAAAGTGAGCATCATTTTGATTTAGACAGCTGCCAAACGTTGATCTTGTCCCCGATTGATTACTCAGAGATTTACCTTCAGAAAAGTGAAAGAATGGGGAATAAATCAATTTGAAACAGCAACAATCCACGTGGCATTCATATTGTCAGAACTATGAAGGGAAAGGAACTGGCCAGTGTCTCCCACACACTGATAGTCCTAGGGGTGAGCATGAGAGAACTTTACTCACAGCTGTGTGCACTAGAGCACATATTGAAAATTTTTCCAAATTAAACCTTTATTTTGCACTAACCATGGATTCACTGGCAATGTGAAAGAGAACACCACGACGGTGCTTTGAAGACCCCACTTTAGACTTTGATGTTTTCCTGTCTCCATCAAAAAATCGACTTCCTCAGATACAAGGAAACAAACAAAAAACTCCTGGGACAATTCTACAATGATAGGGATTGTTCACCCCCAAGAATGAACCTTGTAAGAGCGTCTCCCGAAAGCTTGAGATACTTGTCAGTCCTTTCGTTAAGGGAAAGGATGTCCTCAAGGAACCCTGCAGAGTCTTGTGAACTCCACCCCCTACTCCTGCTTTCTGGACTCTACCCACTACTCCAGTGATTGGAAACTACAACTCCCAGCAGTACCAGGGAGAGAACTGCGAGGACCCAAGGGTGGAGCTAAGCAGGCATTCTGGGACTTTGGGGGATAAATAGGGCACCATTTCCTCTCTTGCTCTCTTACTTGGAAAACGGCTCTCAGGATCGTATGGCTCAGGGCTTTCAGTTAGTTACCAGAGCTCCAAGTCAGCCGAGCCGGTAAGATATTCCAGTTGTTGTTTCTTTTTTTCTTTTCCCTTTTTGTAAGTAAACCCATTTTGACCCTTTTGTGTGCGACTGCAGCATAAATGAATATTAAGCGCATGGGTGAGGCCCCACAGACAGGCGGCACAGTTCACACTGGGCTGCCCTGTAACACTTTCTCATCAGTACATCAAATATACCAAAAATATTGAGCAGGATAAAACAAAGCAGTGCTTTATGGTCATTTCTACCTAACTAGTTTTGGCCTGCTCTCTCAGGTAGCCTATGCATGGATGCATGGTTGGTTTTGAAGATAAGCTCCAATTTCACTTTCAACTCCAAGGCGTTAATGCCTTTTTCTTTTTGCTATAAGTTACAAGGTCAAAATGGCCTCTTTCATGTGTTTAGAGGAGTGACTCTAAAAAATCCATCACTTGTAAGTCGAAATCATCCTGCTACTCTCACGACCCTACTCCCTCACTGCTGTCCCCAAACAGATTATATATATAATTCTCAACCTTGGCTTTGAATTAGAGTCCCCTGGGGAAGAGATAAAAGTCTTGATAATCAAACCTCACCCCAGGCCAAATCCACCAGAGTTTAAGGGCGGGGGGGGGGGGTGAGCCAGGCAGGGGTCAGTAGTTCTTTCCATTCCCCAGGTGGTTCCATACACAGGGGAGGGTTGACCAGTGTTGTGAGCAGTTGTGAAGAGCACAGGGGATCTCCCTACCTGAGGGAACTGCTTTGAAACAGCTTTAGCCACATGTTTGTGGACCACTGAGCTTGACTAGACATGGTTTCTTCCATTTTTTTCTCCTCTTCCTTTTCCTTATTCCTGTTCATCTCCCCCCCCCCTCCTTCCTCCCACTCCTATACTCCTGCTATCTCCAAAAAAATTTCAATCTTCATTGCCACCCTAAATAAATTCCCTCTCCTCCCTAGCCTTAGTTTCTGACTGTAAAACAGGACTTAGAGGTTTAGTTAACTGGTCTAAAATAGGGGCCTCTGCTCAAAAGCACTGGAGTGTTTTTTTTTTTTTTCATCTTGAATAATTTTTCTACCCTTATTAGATGTCCAGGGTTCTGACTCCCTGGTACCAAAAGAAAAGCTTTCCATTTTGTGCTTGCCCTGTGTATCAGAGGACTTTCTGTTCTAGAAGCTTATCCTTGGTCAGAGACCTTCCCTTTCAAGTTCTAGCCCTGAAAATCGTCCTTCTCTAGCATCATTAGGAGGCTAAACTCTCCTCTGTGTTCCTTTGGCAAAACGTTGCCAAACTTCAGAAAGGACAGAACAATCTGTAATGGCCTTTGTGGAATGTGAGTGACTATGGCAGAAAAGATACATGAGCCATTGTAGGAATGAAGAATATTTTTACTGAGAATCCCATCCATGGGCCTGATAGTAAATTGATGCAAATTCTTATTTTTATAATAATGCATCATAATGGGCTTTCCTTAGATATAAGGAATAATGTTCTGTTAGTCTGGGTCCTGTTTGCTCTTTGTGTCTCTTGCTAATACCCCACTCCATAATCCCCAAAGCTAAATTTGCAACCTATGTGGCTATGGAACATAAATGTAATAAACATTTTACAGGATGGTATAGTCGCACCCCAGACTACCTTTGCAAGGTACCCTGCTATTTCTATCATTGAATGAAAGGGTCACCCCTTAATTTGCCTGTGAAAGATGTTTAATGTGTCCTTTCCCCCTAACAGTTGCCCCTGAAGAACAGCATTAATTTTCAAACTTCAGTTTCTAGTCTTCATTCATTCTGTGTTCTTGCACCAGTCTGTCTCAGCTCCTGGGAGAGGGCTGAGCAGCAGAACAGCAAATTCGTCATGTGTCTTGAACCCTTGCCAAAAGGGTGGCGCTCGGATTATTTGTACTACGGGACTCTAAGCTGGCATTAGGGGCCACAGCTCTCATTCATTCATTCATTCAGTAATATTTCATGAGCACCTTCTGAGTGTTAGATATTGTTGTATGTGCTGCATTGTAGCAGTGAACAAGACAAATCCTTGCATCTCTGGAGCTGACATTCTGCTACTGTCATGCATGGCCAGTTATTCTATCTGTGAATGTCTAAGTTACCTGACCTGTGCTATAATTTCATGGTTTTACATGTGGTTAGAGTGTGGTGGATCTTCTCTAGACTATACTTGACTTCAGTCTCATCATCCTGGCCAGCCCACCCTGCACACTATTGGTGTTCAGTGCTTTGAAACACAGTTCTGATTATTTCCCTATTAAAAAAAATACCCCTTAAAGGTTTCCACATCCTCACCTCCATTGCCTACCAAATAAAGCCCTCACCCTTTAGCCTGTCATTTAAAGTCTTCCATGATCTGGCGACAACCCATTTTTGGAATGCTAGCCCTCAACTGTTCCCTTTTATGGACTCTGTTTTCTGCTACACCTTCTCAACTTGGAAATCTCTTCCTGGAATATTCGTCACCAACTCTGTCTGTAAAAAGTCTACCCACCCTTTATGGCCCAGGACAGAAACCCTCCCAACTAGAAGTTTTTTCTCATCCTAATTTGCACAGCATTTTCTACTTCTGTTGCCTCACATTGTGCTTTGTGTTACAGAATTCTAACTTAACTCGTGTTACAGACTTCTAACTTAACTCGTAACCCCGAATGTGAGAGTCTTGGGAGTGGGAAGGACACTCGACGCTTTGGGGCTGTTTTCTCTCAGGAATTTGTGAAGCTAGTCCAATCTTCTACAAGAAGAGAGAAATCTCAGCACATTGCCAGTTCTGCTTCCAATTCCCAGCCTTATTTCTTTGGGGTTCAGATCAGTGCTCATCACTAGAAATCATCAAATGACTTCGAATGTATATAAGTGCATCTCTGCCTTCCCACTGGTGGATCCAGGGAATGATTCTGTACTTTTCATTTCACAGAGACATTCTTACCACCGTTCTCATTACGACCCTCCACCGAGCCGACAGGCTGCAGGTCTGCCCCGCTTTCCTGGGGCCAGAAGCCACCGGGGAGCTCTCATGGATTCCCAGCAAGCATCAGGAACTATCGTGCAGATTGTCATCAATAACAAACACAAACACGGCCAAGGTAAGGGCCATGCTCCTGCCAGACCACATCCACATGGGTTGCCAGCAGCGCTGGTCTGTGGAGGGCTGGAGCTGGGGAAAGGCCCTTTCTCTGGGGGCACAGTATAAGTTCACTGTGGCTCTCTTCAGCAGCAAGCCTGCACAGTGTATGTGGACAAATGACTCCAGGGGACTCTTTGGATTTCCCTAAATATAGCCAGGAGCAGAGCTTCTATTTCAGGTGGTCCTGCCTGTTCCTAAATAGGACAAATGGCTAGACAGCAGTGACTCTGTGACACCATCCAGCGTTTTCTAAGTTGCCCCTAGCAGTTGAAGGTCCATTGGTAAAGTTCCTTGAGTCTTTAACTGAATGAGGGTTGTTTTTCATTCTCAATAGTGAAAGGAGCCCAATATGCAAAAGTATTCAGCATCAAGCACTTCTAAAGCTCTAATCCATACCTTAGAAATGGTAACTCTCACACCTCGGTACATCCAGATTGTCCAGGAGCTATTGTTCAAGACACATATTGGAGCCCCACACTTAAGAATCTACTTTGTCTGAGGATATTGTCCTTAGAAATGAGTAATCCAGTGAGAAATCCAGAAACTTCCTGGCTGAGCACCAGGAGGCCTGATCAGGTTAACACCGACATGCAGCCCACTCAGCCGACCAGCTGGCTGTAGCAGGCACCCACACACCTCCAGGGCCCCGGGGGTTCCTTCCTGCACAGAGCTCTCTGGCCTCCACACCCCCCACCCCAGTAGCAAGGAGGGGGGAGAGGAGAAATTCAATCAAACAATTGACTGCTGCTTACTTTTTTAGGCATCGTGTCAACCAGCTCTTCAGAGCAAAAGCTCAGCTGGTTCCTTTTTATGAAACCACAAACATGTTTTGTTTCCTTTAAAGGAAAAACAAATCAAAGGCAGTTCTCTGAATGGGTTAAAAGTAATAAATTACTATACCAAATGATTGAATAACATGGGTGAAAAACAATCCGTTACAAAGAACTCCTACTATAAATCTCAACAAAGCTAGTCAAGCCAAAGCAAGATGATCACATCTGTTACTAGTTAGATGTAAATTTCAGATTACAGATAAAAAAAATTAAATTGCTTTTGAAACTAACAGGCTTAACAGAAGAACATTCAAAATAAAACTCTTAATAAAAAATGGCGATGTATTAGAAGAATTGGAAATATTTACTATCGATCTGGGTTTGATTTGAAATTTATTACGTTTAGATTCCGAGGCATTCTGATATGAATTTATGAAACGAGGGGGAGGAGTTAGGTAAAGATGCAGTTTGATTTTCAATCCTAAATTGCCTCCAATAGATTCCATTTGCTCTGAAAGCATTTCAAAGCTTTAGAAAAAAGGGTGGAGAAATGGACTTTGAAAATCCTAAATCCCATAATTTCCACAGGCCTCTTCATTTTCAGGGCAGGGGCTCATCCCTGATTTTCTCCTCGTCCTGCAGAACCCCAGCTGGTTTGCATTTATTCCTTTGCCCCCAATGATTTCGATGCAGCAGTCCACGCCTGACCTTCCTATTACCGTTCACTAGAGAATCACTGTCTCCACCCCCAACCTCCAGTGCCCTAGCTGGATGATTCAAATCATCTTGAGGATTTGTTGGTGGGGAGAAAGCTGTGTTTCTCTCTGGAGGATTGATCTCACCCTGTGCACTTTAGGGTGTAGACCCATGCCTGGTCTGTATGTCCCCTCAGTCCAATGTTTATGGGAGAAGAGACCTAGCGATACATATGAGGAGCCTTCCCTGTCCTGTGCCTTACCTCTCCTGGCAGTTGTGTCTCCTCTGAGCTCCACTGACTCAGTCCCTTGCCAGAGTCAAAGATACAGTGATGGGAAGCCACCATTTTGAACTTGAGTCCACCCAACATTTCCTTAAAGTGGGCTACGTTCTCGTTGTCACTCTATGGCACTGTCTAGGACACAGTGTCACCAGGAGTGGAGAAAGGTGAGGGAGGGTAGGAAACAGAATAACACATCCGGCCTGTCTTGTCATGTGAGTCTACCCACAGGGATGAGACGCACAGTTCAGAGCTCAAGTCCCCGTTCTACCCTCTGTACGGATGGGTGCTTCTCTGGTGTACGTTCTTGGAAATCTTTATGTGGACGACCTGTTGGAGCGCCTAGCTGGAGTAGCAACTCTTGCAAAGCCCACGAAAAGGCAGCCAACATCATCCATATTTCCTAATGTGACCCAGGGGACTTGATGAGAAAGAAATAGCTCAATGATTCATCCTTCTGAGGCCACTGTCTTGCAGCCAAATCAGTCAATTCCTAGAAACGCCCCAAGTGGGGCTTTTCTCCCACTCTAGCCCCACCTTAAGCGCTACAACCCACCCTTGAGATGTTGTTGATTGGGATGCCGACAGGTCTCTCTGGGTATGATGAGGTGATGGGAATAATGAGAAACATACCCATTTCCAATCGTGGCTTAAAATCTCCAGAATGTCTGAGCACTTTCTAAAAAGGAGCACAGGCCTCCTCAGACCACCCCATTGCCAGCCTCATGCAGTTCTTGTCCTGGAACCTATCTCTGTGCCTTATAGAGGCAGCCCACTGTAAGGTCGGTTTGCACTGAGGGATGTTGCCATGGCTCCTTCCCTTCATGGGCCTCTCAGCCTGCAGTCCAAACACTGGTGTTTTCAAGGTCTATCAGAAAACCAAGGTTTTCAGCTACTCTGAACAGATAGAACTGTTTTTATTTAAATATTGTATTTATTTATTATACAAAACTGGGGTATAGGCCAGAGGTGCAGGGGCTGTGAGAGGCTTCACCGAGACAGAGTGGGGGCAGAACAGGCAAATGGACAAAGTACACTGCTCAGGGGAGCAGCAAGCGAGTCTTGGAGCAAAGCACTGTGAAGCTGGCCACAACTGCTTCAGTGCGAGTTCAATCCCCAGCCCCAAACGTGATCCACATGGTGCAGCAACCTCTCCTGACTCGCTGCACCATGTGGATCATGTTTGGGGCTGGGGATTGAACTCGCACTGAAGCAGTTGTGGCCAGCTTCACAGTGCTTTGCTCCAAACCACTGCGCCACCAGGGAGGGCTCCAGATAGAACTGTTTTTACACATTCGTTCATTTAAAAAATATTTATTGGTGGCCTACTATGTGTCATCAAAGGCTGCTGCTGAAGACTCTGAAACGTTGACAGTAGAACAAGGCCCAAGCCAATTTTTTGTTACACAGGATGCTCTGTTATCTCATCCCCATGGCCAGCATAGGAACAAAGGATGCTGATGCCATAAGGAGTTCAGGGCTTGGGTTCTGAGCATAGGGGCCAATTTTGTTTTTCGAACTTTTAATTCCTGGCTCTATGTTCTCTTCCAGTGTGTGTTTCCAATGGGAAGACCTATTCCCATGGCGAGTCCTGGCACCCCAATCTCCGAGCTTTTGGTGTTGTTGAGTGTGTGCTGTGCACTTGTAATATCACCAAGCAAGAGTGTAAGAAAATCCACTGCCCCAGTCGATACCCTTGCAAGTATCCTCAAAAAATAGATGGAAAGTGCTGCAAGGTGTGTCCAGGTAAAAAGGCAAAAGGTGCGTTGGTTGGAAGTCCTATCTTCGGTTGACTAAAAGCCCTATGTTGTCTTTCTTAATGTTTTTTGAGCACCTGTCATGTGTTATTATAGTGACAATAGTTCTACTAATAATGAACTTAGTTGTCTCCTCACTTAAAGGCTGATAAGTGATTGCTTGGAAGAAATTTAGTACAAAGAAATAGACTGGGATTTGCATGTGTCAAAAATCCCTAAGTGCCAAACATAAGACTTGTTTTCTACAAAATAGGTAAATTAGGTTACTATGATTATTAGGATGAACACCTTCAGTTATATTACTATTGTAAAAAAAGATTTATTTATTTATGCATCCAGAACTGGGGTGCAGGCCAGAGGTGCAGGGAGAGTTGAGAGGATTCACCAGAGACAAAGTGGGGAGCAGAAAAGGCCAACTGATGAAGTATACTGCTGAGGGGAGCAGCAGGCGTGTCAGGAGAGGTCTGCTGCGCCATGTGGACCACCACCCTGGCTGGGGATCGAACTTATGCTGAAGTGGCTTTAGCCTCTCAGTGCTTTTCTTCAACCTGATGCACCACCAGGGAGGGCCCTATATCACTTTTTAAATACTCAAAGCACTAGCAAACCCATTTCCCTCTCAGTCAAGATGACAGACATAGTAAAAGAAGAGTAGATTCTGGTTCTAATCTAACTTGACGTTGGATATGTGTCATATCTGCTCTACATCTCATCAGTCTCATTTGTATAATGAGAAGTTTGGAAGAATTGATTTTCAACTCCATTCCAAACATGCCAACAATATTATTTCTATTAAAGATAAGAAACCTGAAGCATATAAAGTAAAATGACATGCCCAGATGCACACAAACAGATAATAAAGCCAAGGCCTAGAACCCAAGTCATTTTCCAGGCTAGTAAAAAATGCTGGGCCCTCCCTCATTGCACAGTGGGTTAAAGAACAGCACTAAGAATCTAAAGCCACTTCTGCATGAGTTCGATTCCTGCCTACCCCGGAGGAGATTCACATGACTGGCAGACCTCTCCTGACCTGCCCGCTGCTCCCCTCAGCAGTGTACTTCGTCGACCTGCCTGTTCTGCTCCCCACTCTGTCTCCGTGAATCCTCTCACCGCCCCTGTACCTCTAGCCTCTCTGGCCTGTACCCCAGTTCTGAATGCACAAATAAATACATCTTAAAAAAAAAATACTGACTGACCAAAAGAAAAGTTTGCCACCCAAGAGGCCTAGGAGAAATTTCTCTTGAATTTTCATAGAATGTTGACTAATTGAATCAATAACATCTCAGTACCCTCCCCCCAAAAAGCATAAAGGCCTGGCTATGTTTCATCCTATAACATCACTCAGTGTAACTTGTGAGCACTAAAGTAATGTACAACCTCATACAAAATGATGCCACCGGTGTTGCTGGATTGCAGTTCTTGGTGCTCCTTCACAAAGTAGTACTGAAACAGGAAGCAGAAGCCTGGTCATCAATGTGGCAATGATCACTAACAAAATCTGCACCTGGATCCTTTCTTTTCTCAAACCTTCTTCTATCAGCCATTAAATACAGATTATATTGTAAAAGAAATTGAGACATTTACTGAGCTTCCACCTATGTTTATGACACTCTGGTAGGTAAAGCTCAGAGCCATCCCCCAACATTGGTTCCTCCATCATTGTTTAATACTAGGCCCTACAGTCTGTATTTCCCGTTCTCTCTTGCACTTGGGTTGGCCTCTCTGAGCACTACAATGGGTGTAGTTGCGATATGTGTAACTTGTTAATTAACTCTTTAATTTCTTCCATCTTATACTTTCTAAGGCTTTCTTGTCGTCCCCCCCACCCCCCTTACTGACTGGGAAATAAAAGTATAGACCTGAGTATTGGGATTGTGATGTAAGGGCTTGGGGATCAAGCATCTAACCCTGTCTCTGCCCTGGCTTCCTGTGTGACCACGAGCAAGTCATTTCAGCTCTCTGTTTCCTCCCCTAGAAAATGAAAGGATTAGATTATTTTTTAGGACCCTCCCAGATCTAACATTAGCAATCAATAAAATAAAATATGTCTCTTCTAGGTACTTATAATTTCTTAGGCCAGTCTGGAAAGTATTTCTATAAACACAGAGGAAAATGTGGAGAGGTGCATACCTATACCCCTAAATTATATACAGTGTTGTCAACCATTGTTACTGCAATAAAATTAATAAGCTTAGAATAAAATAAACATTAAAATATAGATATTTAAAATGTAGGCAGTGAGCTAAATTGTTTAGTCTTTCAACCTAGCCACTGCCTTACGAGTAGCAAGCAAATATGAACTTAGTGGTAATTTTTTGAGCATCTTCATGTAGGCCAGTGATTTCCAAATTTGTCTGCCCATTGGAGTCCCCTGGAGAGCTTCTAAAAATACCTCTTTTCCATCCCCAGATATTATAATTTCATTGATTTTAGGTGTGGCTTGTGCTATCAAAGTGTTCAGAGTAACACAGGCTTTATTAATGTGCAGACAAGTTTGTGAACCAGTGATATGTGGCCAGGGGTTTATGGGATTGCTATTTAAAGTGGTCTGAGGACCACCAGCACCTGGGAGTCAGTTAGGATTGAAGAGTGTCAGGCCCCAGCCCAGACATCCTGCATCAGAATCTGCATTTGAGCAAGGTCCACTAGGTGATTCCAGTATAACTTAATTGAGCATTTACTTGCAGCACAAACAAAATCTTAGTGTAACAGCCTTCGTCTTCCAGAATCATTGTGGGCAGGGTGAATAGGAAGGACAGCAATACTTAACCTGGAGTGGAAAATCGGGGCATTAAAATTGACGAGAAAATATATTCACCAGCAGTGGGGGGAGATCATATTCTGAGGATGACATGAATAGGAGGCCCACTCAACCACAATAGCCTATTGTGATTTCCAAGTCTGTGATCTCATTAGATCCCCAAACCTTGTGATGTCACCAGCACAATTTTTAGTAGTTTCACCAACACAATTTTTTTATTCTATCAAGTGTTTAACACCTGTAGTCATGTCAGTAACACAATGGAATGATTTCAAACAATAGCCAGTAGTTACATAAGCTACTCTAGGTAAGATAAGTTCACCCACTATATAATACCCCAATTTAAATCTCAGACCTTCAGACCAAATGTCTTTTTATTGTCTGTTTAGGAGTTTATTGATGCAATTGATTGAATGAGTAAAAGACTCAAATAGGTGTGAGAGCAGAATATAGAACAGGTATAACCCTTTAAATAAATGACCTTTCAAGTTGCTAATATTTATTGAAACCTTGACATTTACATAACTCTTTGTCTAAGCAATTCTACCCCAGGAGTCATAAGAAAGCAATGAGTTATGCATAAAGATATAAAAACAAGGATTCTTACTGCAATGCTGTTATAATAGTAAAAAATTGGGAATGATCTAGAAATCTTCCAATGTGGAAATAGGTATATTTTTTGATTGAGGTAGCATGATTTTCAACACTGTGAAGGATTGAAAGGTATAGGATCACACCTCTTCAAATGTTATTCCAACACAAGTGGAAATATTTAAGTGAATCATGATGCATCTGTAGTGTGGGATGTAATACAACCATGAAAGTCATAGCACAAGGATTAAAAACACAGAAAGATGCTTGCAAATATCTGTTAAGTACAGAGAGCAAGCTATGAAGCAATATGTAAATTATGATTACACTTCCTGTGATGAAAATAAAGTGTTTATAATATGCTTTGACAAAAAGAAAAAGAGGGGAGGGCATATGACAGAAACTGTGACTATCTTTGGGTGACTGAATTCAGGGTAATTTTTATTTTATTTTTTCACATGATCCAATTAAATGTTTCATTGTAACAAATGATTTTAGCCTCCTCCAGCAACAAACTCAGGCCAGGATTAAGGCTGTGACTTTCACTTCTGTTCCCTTTCCTGGGTAGAGGTTGGTTTGTGTAGGACTTCCTCAGAGGTCCCCAATTCACCTCTCACACCCTCACGTTACCCCTGTGTGTATGTCTCTATTCCCATAACAACACACTCCTCTCGGGTTACAGTATTCAGAGCCCCTGCTAAGACTTCAGTTTCCTGGACTGGGATAATACTTCTCCCCTGTCAGCCATCACCACTTCCACAAGGAGCGACTTCCCAATCTTTTGGTTGTAGAGAGCTCAGGATAGGAGCACTCTTGTGGGAGGTGGGAATGGCTAAAAATGTGTTCAGCATGACTTGCTTTCCCTGCATGAAATGATGGGAGGTGAGCTTGGAGTAATCAGAAAGCAACTTGAGGTGAACGGTTTGGCCGAATAGTCCCACTCTATTTACTCTTCTTGTTTTCAAGTACCAGCCAGAGTTGAGTTGCTAATGGATTTTGTTGTTTGTAGATCTTTTTTGGTGAGTAAATAAAGATCTTGAGGGGAAGGGTTGGTAGAACAAGGCGACTCTTGACACTGGGAGAACTTCTAGCATGTCACAGGTATTGCCAGGGCCATCATGAATTTCACAGGACATGTGAAGCCATACCCAGTACTATGCTTGTGTGTAAAAACAAGTGAACTTGGCTTTCATTCTAAATGTAGTAAGTAAAATACATGGCGCCCCCTCCGTAAGCAGTGTGTGACCTCTTCTCTTCCTGTTTGAAAAGTGCTAGCATATCCCATAATTCTCTATCATGGGTAGAATTTTCATCTCCGTAAAAGTGTTCCTGTTGATCATCTATTTTTGCTGAGTGTGATGTATTTCACAAGCAACAGTACATGCATGCACAAATGTGATTTAACCATGACTAAATTCTAATTGCTTCCTGATTCCAGAAGAACTTCCAGGCCAAAGTTTTGACAGCAAAGGCTATTTTTGTGCAGAAGAAACCATGCCTGTGTATGAGTCTGTGTTCGTGGAGGATGGGGAAATCACCAGGAAAATAGCACTAGAGACCGAGAGGCCACCTCAGATAGAGGTCCACATTTGGACCATTCGAAAGGGTAAGCAAGACAGCATTAATTTGTATGTGCGTGTGTGTGTGTTTATGTGCTTTTCTAAAGCAACACAGAAGAAAGGGAAGACACGCCTTCATTTTGCTTTAATCCATTTGCTTGGGTTAGAGGTTTCCAGATTGTTTAGAAGTGAACACATGTGACCTTCACCATGGCCTGGGCTAAGAAGTAAGTGTGGACCCTTGGGTTTTGTCGTCTTATGCACCAAAGGCCAGAAGTGTGGTTTTCCAGGAGTTCTGCACATCAGAATTATTTGGGAGAGATTTATATAATCACACACACACACACACACACACACACAAATTATATAGAAAATGGCTGGGCTACCCCCCGAGACTTGGATTAACTGGCTGGGAGAACGCCTGTGTGCATGTTTGTTCTTAAAACTCCACAGGTGACTCTAAAGTGCAGCCATGGTTGCAAACCACCAAACTGTAGTCTGCCATTGTTCCCAGCATGAAGCTTAACAGACATGGAAGTGCATCATTCCGTTGAAACTAAGGTTCTCCAACTTTGTGCCCTGCATAAGAGAAATTTAAAATGTCATCTCCACCCTGAAGATTCTACTCTCAATGGAGGAGCAGTGCCCATCATGATGTTCAGTGCCTGCACTGGTTATACACATGGCTTCCATCGCCAGCTGCGTTCTGTGGCTGTGAGCCTGCAGCTGTTCAAACCACTCCGTAGACCAAGGCCACTGCTGATCCACTTGATTCAAGTTTCCCAGGGGTCCGAGTACAGAGGGCATTTCAACTGGAGTGATGCACAACCTTTTCTGCTAGCTCCTGCAGTGCTCCAACTTGAGTCCACTTCAGCATCACTTGAGGGGCCACTCTATAACCAGCCTACCTGCTCCCGGAGTGAACTTTATAAAGTTTGGCGCTAAAGGCTTGCATGTTTAAACAAAGAGCCAGAGGATTCCAATGCAAGTTGCATAGAAATAATTGCTCCAGCTGTCATAGGTCTTCTTTTTCTCCTTTTTCGCAAGAACCTTCCTTTCTTGAAAGAACTAGATTTCCCTCACCCCATTCAAAAAATAAGCTAGAACACACATATATTTTTCACCCGTTTATTTTTGCTCTATACTTACGAATGTTGATTTTCCATCACGAAGTCCCTAGCTTCTCTGGAATTGGCCACCTAGGAATAAGCACTGTTCTGTTGGCTTCCCGAGTGGTGGGTTCGCCCCACATCTCTCCCTCCACACAGGCATGTGGGTGTTTTTCAGCTTGCTGGTGTTGTATCTAAATAACCTCTTGTTCACAGTGCTGGGTAATCAAGGTCTGTGCTTAGTGGACAGAGAAAACCCAGGCTTTATTTATTTGCGCTGCTCCCTGCAGACCTCTTGAGGATTGGGCGGACTGGGAACATGACACTCCATAACTGCAAGTCAGCTTTCAATTGTTTATGCGTTATTCTGCTAGCGGCCACCCGAGTAAAGTTGAGACTGTGGGCGCCCCTTTTAAAGCTCCCCAGCTTTTATGAGGGAAAAGCTAAAGGAGCTGTGGATATTTGCCAAAGGAAACTATGCTTTTTGGTGAGTTCCAGAACAAGGATGGCTTCTCCATTTAAACAAACAACCTGCCTGCAGGCCCACTGCTGGCTCCATTGCTTAGCCAGGAGGGCAGCCCAGTGGTTTGGCAGAAATCTTGTGTACCCGGACTTGGGCAAGGGCAGATTTTCTAATACTGCCTTTGACTGCAGAAGCTCCAAGCAGCAACCATGCTGGATTCTGTGGCTTTTCTTCGGAGGGGGTCCCAAGGTCAACAGTACTCTCCCTCTTAATCTCCACCCTCTGGAGAACCAGGGGGAATGCCAGTGAGCCAAGGAGACAAATGGAGTCAATCATAAGCCTTGAGCCATCCAAGTTCCCGGTTAAGACCATTACATATCCCAACTCAATACTCCCAAGCCCGAGTAAGGAGATGCATGCTCAGCCCAAGCAGGAAAGGGCTGGTGGGTCTAGAGAGTGTCTGATCACCTGCACTGCTTTTTGCGTGGCCCCAGGCATCCTCCAGCACTTCCATATTGAGAAAATCTCCAAGCGGATGTTTGAGGAGCTCCATCACTTCAAGCTGGTGACCAGGACCACCCTGAGTAAGTGGTACCTCCTTTTCTGGAAAGTGAGGAAAACACATCCAGTTTTCAATAGAGCGTAGTCCCAAATAAAGTGCCTCTGCGCTCTCAGTGAACATGCACAGCATTCAATCTTAGCACTAGAGTGTGTTCTGTCTCTCCTCTGGGTGGCACAACTGAATGGGATGTCTGAATGAAAACTTGGCCATGAGGAATACAAAGCCAGGGATAGTCTGCATGTCACCTCAGGTCAGGCTGTTTCAGGAAAACTGCTAACTTCACATTCTCAGAAGTGTCGGAGAAAGGCACAGGGTTCCAGGTCTGGTGTGTCTGTGGCGACTACTCATCTGAAAGGATGTGACCTCTGGTAGTGGTACTGAAAGACAGAGAGGAAAGGGGTACCCCATGTTTTGTCAGCTGGATGGGAATCTTTGGAATTGCCGCTGGGTGCTCATGCTTCTTCAGAAGCACTCAAGTGCTCATACAGAGGTGCCACTCGTGCACTTCTATGCTAGATGGAGACCTAGGGACTCTATATTGCTATGCACAGGGGTGGGGGGGAGCCCTTCTAAAGGGATAAAAGGCACAGAATCTCTATCCATGGGGAATTTTAGTGGGCGAGACAGAGCATGCAACTGCCTTCCAAATGAATCTGTAGAGTTCTGAGCACTTAAATACCTGAGTACTCAGAGGAATCTGTGAAGAACAATGAGATGAGAGCCAGGTGGGCTAAGGCTTAGTCTAGTAGGGGAAGACTTCAGGGAGGAGGTGTACTTTGAAAGAGAAGAGTGTAACTGTTAACAGGTCAGGAAATCAGTCCTGGGAGACGGTGTCAACTCCTAAGAAGAGACTCAGACAGGAGAAACCAAGAAATGTGGGTGTGAGTGGGTGGGTGTGGGTGAGGAACAATTACAAAGGCAAAAAGTGTGTTGTTATTACAATACAAAACAAAAGGAAAACAGGCACTTATAAACCAGAGAGCTCCTACATGTAGGGGCACAGAGAAGGATCAGAAGGAGGGAGGGATGTGGGGGACTATAATGATGCCGGGTGGGCAGGGGGGGAGTAAACATTGTTGTAAAATGAACAATAATGTAAATAGATATATGAATTTTATAAAGCCACATAGGTGCACTGAGCGATGAGAAGCCTTGGAGGTAGGAAGTGGTTAGGGGGCCTGGAAGAAGCGGGTGAGAGCTTCAGATAAAAGGCAAGTAGCACTGGTGGTTGCTGCAAAGTTCCAAACAGTGTGTAGTCATGTGAGAATGGTGCTTTGGAAAGATGTGGCTTGGCTGTTCACTGGATTTTCTTGGCACATACTTTATTGAAGCCAGATGATGAAGAGTCCACTATGCCATCCTATGAAGTTAGGAAGTTCTCTGTCTGCTGACCAGAGAACAGATCTGGTCCCAGTTTTTAAGCAAGTGAATGATGCGTTCAGATCTGTTTTTTACAAAGAGGTAATTTACTTTGGGAGTCAAAGAGCTGTGGATAGTCTGAATCCAGAAGGGATGATCCGAGCAGGGGAAGAGACCGCTCTGAAGGACACTTCTATGGTTAAATCATCAAGATCAGTAGAAAAGAGCGAAATGACCTGGAGAGAAACAACTCCCATGTTCACAGCTTTATAGACTGTGGGAATAGTAATATCTTTTACTAATGGGAAACTCTGAAGTCATGCAGACATAGGTGAGGGGACAGAATGTTGCTAAAGTGGGAGTAAGAATAGCATGTGGGCTCAGGAGAAAGCAGAAGGTGGCAGTGCTAGAGGAAGGAGCGATGAAGACTCAAGAAACCCAAATCAGTATCTGGGCTCACAGAAGTGAGCAAAGCTCCAGGTGGGGTTTCCCAAGGAGCCCAGCAAGCCACCAGAATAGCCAACAACCCGCTGGTGCAGCATTTTGTCAGTGCTGTAATATGTAATATGTTGTTAAAATCCCAGGCACAATACTTCGGTTTTACTCAGTAGGAGACAGTTGCATATTATCCTTGAGATCCTTTTGTGTTGAAATGAAAAGCCCACAGCCTGTTGTCTATGTCTGTCCCCAGAAGTGAATTGGGGGTGATTTTTTCTGAAATCATCTGATACCTGTAGTCCATTTGTACCCCTTCCCTGTGGGTCGCTGAGTGCATGGGTAAGGGCAGGGTGTGTTGGGCAACTTGCTAATTGCACTCTCATTGGGCCACTTTGTGACTTTGTGTTTGCCTTTCAGGCCAGTGGAAGATATTCACCGAAGGAGAAGCTCAGATCAGCCAGATGTGTTCAAGTCGTGTGTGCAGAACAGAGCTTGAAGACTTAGTCAAGGTTTTGTACCTGGAAAGGTCTGAAAAGGGCCACTGTTAGACAAGACAGACAGTGTGGGGGAGGGAGAGCGAGAACACACGAGCTGCAGCCGGCCTGCAGGCTTATTCTGCTTAAATCAACAGTCCCTGAAAGCCCACGCTCCAGCGCAGTTCATTTTTCACGCCATGCACAGCATGACTTGCTCCTTTATGTGGAGTGTGTGTCAGCCCTCAGCCATCTCCTCCAGAGAGACTAGAAGAGTCTTGAATGGTTTGAGGGAGAAATAGGACTAGAACACCCCAACACCACTCTACTTTCGGACAGGATCACATTTTTCTACAGGTTAATGACTAAACAAACCCCCAGGGTTTCTAATCTAGGAACTTATTGCAATGAAAGAAAGAGAAGGGGAATACTTAGTAGGAGTTCTGTAGTACGGAGAGACTATTGGTATGAAATTATACTCTTGAACTTTTAAATTCTTGTTTTGAAAAGAATTAACTTGTCATCCTCACGCACAGGCACAGGGGCACATACCCACACACCCGCACACCCACAGAAAACCACAGCCTCCATTCTGAGGCAACACCAGCATAGTTCTCCCATTCTACCCCTTGCTTGCCTACAAAGTAGCTCGGAGGGAGTTGGAACTCAGAGGGATAAATAAGGAGTTGTGAGCAGAAGGCTCTGCTTTGAGGTCTGTGGGATGGTTGTTGAAGCCCCCAAGTCTGGTAGAAGGGTGAAGACTAAGAACACCTTTTCGTCGCCATATTCATTCTGATGTGGTAAATACATTTCCCCACTCCCCACCAAACCTGTGGTGGTCACTAAAGATATGAGAGTTGGGTACTATTTCCAGAAACTGAATCTGTATAAGACAAAATAATTGCTGAAAAGAGGAGTGAGTAGAGGTCACCAAGGTTTTTTTTGTTTTTTTTTAAGTCAATAAAATTCACCCATAAGTAGCTCAATATTCACTAATTTTCTTGAACCCAAAGTTCCCTAGTCCAAAAATTTAGGTTAAATGAAATTCTAGAAGTGACTTAAAATGGCAGTTTCCCTTCACCAGTTACTGGAGTTGATTTTCACTTTGCAAAGGAGGTCAGTGCTCATGAGTCTCTGAGAGTTGGTTTTCAGTTGGAGTTTGTGTTCACCTGGAGAATGGGCATTCTGATAAAGATCTTTATCCTAAATCTACCTACCATCCTCATCTACTAAACATGGATTTAAATCACAAATCCTAGTGAACACTTCTCCAAAAATGTCGGTTTGAGCCCAGTACCAGATCATAAATTATCCATTTTGAGGCCTGGCTTTAGAAGTCATCCTTGTGGGAAAACTATAAATTCTCCACCACAACGATCTCAAACCTGCCTTCTAGATTTATCTCCTCTGAGGGGCATGAATGAACTCTACTGAGTACTCAGAAATATTAAGGACCCATAAATTCCATATTTCCCACTCCATGACCATAAATAAGAGGACCATTTTTTTTTTTCCCCTTAGTGCAGTTGACATCAGTAGAAAAAATATAAAAGGTTCAGTCTTTATGACAGTCTGACATAAAGGAGTCTGTTCCCATAAAAGATACGGGCCTTGTCGCCAGGCCTTCCTGGGACAAGCCCCTTAACCAGCTCCTCACACATTCTCTTCAGGAAAGGGAGTTAAGACCTCCAGGGCTGCTGAAAGGCCAGAGAGCATTGTTTTTTGGGGGGTGGGGGCGGGGTGTTAAGTAGCTGCTGCTTCCTTCCCAGAGGTGGCAGTATTTCCCTAGCATGGAAACAAGTACCCGGATCCTGAAGCAAAGCAGTGATTTCCCCATTGATGACTCATCCCCAAACCTTCCCACCCAGGTGTTCTCTGAAAACTCAACCTTAAGGGAACACCCAGAGAGCTTCCCTAGATAGACTTCTGCCCTCGGGTGCTGGGACACACCTTTTCCAAGTGCTGGCTGAAGCAGGAACCCAGGAGCTGAGCTAGGCCAACTCAAAACCCTCCAATGTTTGCTGCTGTGTAGCGTGTAGAGCCCATAGGGAGAAGAGGCCAACCTGTGCGTAGTTAGTAGAGAGGAATGTGGTTCTTCTTGTGTATTTATTTGTATCATAAACACCCGGAACAACAAAGATCATGGGCACCAGGTAGCAGTTGTAGCCATTTTATAGTTAACTCATGTAGACAAGTTAAAAGTAACATAACAGTATTACCCTTTCACTCTTCTCACAGGACATGTACCCGAATATGGTACTTATTTATCTAGTCACTGTATTTCTGGATTCTTAAATTAATAAAAAATGTTAATTTTGAAAAATCCCCTTCTGGAATGTAGTGTGAATGATTGACTCTACTCTGTGCTGACCTGCAACAGGGTGACAGGTGACAGGTGGGCTGGCCATCTCTACTCTGCTTGACACACCCTCTCACACTATACAGCTTCATGGTTAAGAGTGGGAACTTCATTGTCAGACAAGCAGGTTTTGAAACCCAGCTCTGCTTATCAGCTGTGTTTGTCAGTCTCCGTGGCTGTAAAATGGGGACAATGCTGGTTATTGTACTTTGCTGGCAACCTTGCAGTGAGGTTTAATTGAGCCAATATGTAAAGTGATGGGAATAGTGTCTATACATAGCAAGCATTCATGGATGATCACAGATGTTCAAGGATGGATGGCATGGCCCTGAGAATGGCCATTGATTTCTGACTTCCTTATAAGCCCAGGTATTTAAGTTGTTGGAGACGGAAGGCCATTCGTTGACTTGGGTTTCAAAAAGATCTAAACTTTGGTCTGCCCTGCACTGGTAGATTTACTTAGGGAACAGGTTAAAAATATTGTCACACATCTGGATGTAAACCAAACTCCTTCAAATCTCAAATAGTAACTAGATTTGTGCTGTCACAGAAGCCCAGATGTATCAGAGCTGACAAGTCAAATGACACCAGGACAGCTGTGTTAGGGTTAGTGATACTGAAGTTATGGGTGGTGGGATGCTGGGGAATGACAAGCACTGTCCAGAAGTGATTGGGGGAGATGAGGAATTGCAGATAGCAGCCAGAGACAACTTCGGAGATATATTTGCAGAGCATGCAAAAATAGGGTGGAAGAAGTAGCCAGAGAGGGAAAAGAAATCTAAGAAAAGTCTTACATGTGGGAGATATTTGGAAGCCACGTCCCTAGACTAAGCCCTGAAAACTCAATCCTTGACCCACAAGAGGGACAGAAGTTTGCCCTTTGCTTGCTCACTCCTTGCTGTGGATCAGCTGCACCTCGTTCCCCGTCACTGTTACCTTGACCCCTCCTCTCACACCCAGCATACTTCCTTTTGGAATGGCGGTCCATGAATCCCACTCTCTACCTCCACTGGGGAGCCTCACATAACTCTGTAAGGCTCTGCCTTACACTCTTCCCTTTCCCCTATCACCTACGTCTAATTTCCACCAAATCCTTAACAGTTTGCTCATTTGCATTGGTTCTTGCTCTTATCTCCTTTACAGGATCTTTTCTTCCTTGTTGCCTCCACCCACAAAGTGATTTTCAGGGAGCCCCATAGATAATCAGGAATGGGCTCAAGAACAGGTGCTGCCATATTCCACATAATACCTATTTTATCCATGTCTTGCTTTGCTCTTCTGTACCAAGCACTGCTAGAAAAATGGCCACTCGCTCCCGTCTGTCAGCACACTTGACAGTCGCTGTAACCACCAGCGGTGGGACTGGTCTCTTGGCTGGCCTCAACATACTCCAGAAGCCTCCCTGTTCCCTGGTGGTCCTGAGTCCTGTGCATGAGTGGAGAGGACACCTTCCCTCCCCACCTGTGATATTACACTTTGCTAACGTATATTAAACCAGTTAAAATAATTCTTGAGTGTGTGTAATGCAAACCAAACAGGGTCTTCCTATGCCTGTAAACCCCCTGGAATGCTTCATGGAGACAAGTCCCGCAGATTCTACTTTCAGTCCTTTCCACACTCATCAATATGAGAGGCCATGCTGGAAAAAAGGCCTCCAAGACACATGAAACTGTTTTAATCCCACTCCCCTTTGGGACACGTGTACTGCTTCCAGTCCCCCAGTGAATTCTCCATGCAAGTCGACTTTAGGGGGCCCACCATACCCATCTGCAAATCAACTCAGACACATCTGGAAGCACCAAGTGGGAGAAAGGGCCCCTGGAATGCTGAATTTCATCCAGAGCACAGACTCCTTCATAGTTCAGGCATGTTTACAAATTGTGCTTCAGCCCATGATCTTCCCACCACCAGAGTGTTCTTCCCACTTCCCATCCATCAAGACTGGCTGCAAAGGTCTTCTCCTCTTTGGAGCCTTGCTGTCCCCTCCCTGCAGATGGCCGCCACTGTCCCTTTCTCCCCAGGCACTCCAACCAAACCAACTCCACGCTCCTGGCTCTTAGGTGCTTGGAACTGCTTTGCTTTAGCACAGGGCTCCCTTTGCCTGGAATGTTTGTCCTCTGAAGTCTGTACCTCTCAAACACCTCCATATCTTTTGAAACTCACATTGCTTATCTTAGACCTTGTCCACCTGTGCCAGACACAGAAAGTTGTCCCCACCCCCACCCTCAAGAAAATAGACAGTCACTGTAATAACCCATGGACATGTGAGTCTTCCCTGTCAGTCGTTACTACAGCCCTACTCTGTGGGCCCCACTGCCTATGCCGTTTTAGAGAGGAAGACATGGCGAGCCTCCACCTTCTACAAGCCACTAATATGTAAAAATGTGAACTATTTACTCAGCCACCCTCTGATGAGACTGGAGAGTCCTGAGGGGGCAGCGACTTGGAGCCCAGCACTTCCTGACATTGAGTAAATATTTGCCAATTGAACAATCTGCTGAGATTCTTTTTACAGTTGGGAGAGATAGCTGTCCAGGGATTACTCCAATATCCAGTGGTTAAGCGGTCCTCCAAGACATTTTCTCTGTACCTCAGTCGAAGGACTACTAATAAAATCAGGGTTCCCAAATGTAAATGAAAAGTTGTTTGCTTGCTTTGCAAAATGATTCCTGCCATAAGATGTCTTTATGAGGAGCTGATAAACTGCATTTCCACACAGATTTTTCAAGTGCTGAAAACAGGAGGGTCCTGCCTGTGTGTTCAGGGCTCACAGCTGTGAAGAATTCTGGCAGAGACTTCAGTATTGTGCCTGATACAAAGCAGCTATATTTCAACAAATGCGATGTGTCCTAGTGTCCTATTTTGAATAGCTATAGCACGCGTTACAATACTTCTTTCTCTCTCCCTGTGTGTAATAATAACCTCCAAATGGTGTATATGGGAACTTCAGACATGGCCTGGCTTCCAGTGAATATAGACAACAGAAGTTCTAAGCTGTCTCCAAGTATAAACAGTCCCCGATGGAGAAGTATTGGTTGAAATTTAGAACACAGCATGTATTTTCTTATAGAAACATCACTTTATTTGTTGCTCAGATTCCCAGGCCAGTCTACACAAGCCTCTTGAACTCTGAATGCAGCCAAGTTAAATATAGTACTAATTAGTACTGCTTAAGCTCAGTCCTGGGGGCAGGAGCAGGTGGTGAAGAGAGAGGAAAGCAAGGAGTTTTCTTTCACTTTTCTGGGTGGGACAGGGGGTGAGGAGCCGGCCTTAGGCAAAATCTCCAAGAAAACAAAGTTTCTACTTGACAGTCTCCTGTTTCATACTGTACTGCCTGGGTCCCCAGTACTATTGTTCTGCCCTTTAAATCCAGCCCTCCCGGACCCAATCCCCAAGAACCTCAGGCTCCACCATTCAGCCTCACTCAACCATCAAAACCTGAGTCCATTCAGACAGCTGCCTGCACTGTTAGAAAGGCAGCCGCTCTTGAATGGCAGCTGCTCAGATCCCTTTCACGTCTAAAGACTTTTATCACTTTATTACATTCAAAATGAGCCCCCAACAGAAAATTACAGGCAGGAGGCTACTGTGAGTGAAAGCCTGACCAAGGAGGCAGGAGGGACCTTGCGTATCAGGACTGGTGAGTGATTCTGGACGGGGGAGAGTGGACCAGCTGAAGTAAGCACCCAACTGCTCCTGCCTCACTCCCCCTCCCCCCTCCCCTGTCAACACGCTGCCTTCCTCCCTGTCCCCATATTTTCAGCTTTCTCATTCTTTCACTTCTTAGCCTGCTACCTCTCAGAAATGCCTTTTTTTTTTTTTTTTTTTTTTGGTGGGGGAAGGGAAGGGACAGTGTTGAAGAGAGGGAAGTAGTGGCTCCCACGTGAGGCTTTGTGAGGAGGGAGAGGCTGCTTTCCTGCGAGGGTTGTTGAAAACTGCCTGTCAGGCTCTCCCTGGGCACTCAGCTGGGCATGTCCCTGGACCAGCCCTGCGAAGGGGCACTCAGAATTCTGAAAGTTGACGGTGTACCCCAGTAAGGAGTCAGCTTCATCAGGAGGTAAGCAAGGGAAAGGGGAACACTACAGAAGGACTTTAGACATTTTCAGCCCTGCAATTAAGATTCAGTCCTCCGCCCTCTGTTCAAAGAATTGACAAAATGAATAACGAAATTACAAGTTCAGGATCAAACCTAGTGAGGAGCCCACTCCCAGCGGGAAACCAGGAGAAAATGGGGAGGTAGTGCATTAAACAATGCACATGTCTTTCCCTTCTCTTCAGTTTCCTCCTCTGTAAAATGAGAATAAGAATAATTCCTACCTCATAGGGTTGTTGTGAACCTTAAATGAGATCCCATGAAGTGCTCATAATAGTGGCACCTAACAAGGACACAATAAATCCTATGGGGGGGGTGAACTACTTGCTCTTGAACTCTTAATATTTCAGAGATAGTGGATTCTAGGTTTAGGCTGTTTCAGGCAGAAAATGGAACTTGAACCTAGTTGTGAAGAAATGCCTCACTGGGGCCCTGGTATAGGAAAAGAGAGAGAATAGCACAGGACTCCAGCCAGAAACTATTAGCAAGCACAAGAGCCTAATGTTAATTTCAAATACAGGCAAATCTACCCACCAGAAACTGGGAGTTGTAGATGTTGCGTTTACTTCTAAAATGTCATTGCATGAATATAGGTAGGAAAACCTGGTTAACCACTTATTTGTCCTGAAAAAATGATGTGGGTTTCTTAGCCAGAATTTCAACAAAAGCCCAGAGTATGACATGGCTATTGCCAATGTTTATTTAAATAGTCTATAATAACAAAAGGACGTTCAGCCATTCATTATTTACAGAACGCTTCCCGAGGGTTAGGTAGTATGCTTTGTTCTGGAGTCTCAACACTGCAGGTACAGAGGTTTATAGTACCAAGGATATAGACACACTGAACAAGTAATTCCAAGTGTGATGGGTGCTACAAAAAGACAAGTCCAAGGTCGATGAGTGTGTGGAGACTCAACATGCCATCCGAGATTAAGCAGTAACAGGTCTGTGATGCCCTTAGATGTCCGGGGCTGCACGTCCGTTAGAATCAGCTCTTGAACTCTTAATATTTCAGAGATCGTGGAGTCTAGGTTTAGGCTGGGGCGGGTAACCCGTTTTACCCCATTCGTGATGGGGATTGGGGATTGCAATTATTCCCCACAAACAAGGAAGTCCCAGTAAGTGCGGGTCATACGCTTTCCGACAAGTCCCTGCCCTTTGTACACACCGCGTGTCCTACTACCAACTGGATGGTTTAGTGAGGCCCTCGGATCCTCAACATGCAGGAACAGGAAGAGATCCCTGAGGGAATGACATTGAAGGTGAAACTTGGAGAAGACTTGGGAGTTGGGGTTCCACGCCATATTTTGTGTTGAAAACAGAGTTTGAACAAGCATTGGACTAAAGTACGAATTGTTCAGGTGCCTCCCATTACATAGCAGGGACTCCCTGATGAAAAGAGCTGGGAACGCACTATAAGTACTCCCCTAAAGAGAAATCCCACCATGGGAAGTAGATAACAAAACCTTAAGGGTGTGGAACATAAGACAGGGAAACTTGGATGCAGAGAAGGCACACCAAGCTGAAGTGATACCTGAAAAGTCAGCCTTAAGCACAGCTCTCCAGAGACATGAGGGCACTTAAGTCCTAAGTGCTGGAATGGTCAGGAGGGCATACCAATATAAGATTTTTATCTCTAGCACTGTTTAGAGCATGCTGATGATAAAAGCTGACCAGTAGTCAGTTCTGTTATTTTTGAAGCCTTATTTAATATACTTTTCAACAGGATGTTGCGGTATTACAGTAAAAGGCAGGTCTATTATTGCTTTTAATTTCTCTGCAGGTAGTGTCCCCACTTCTTGATGGCACCCTGTGGACCACTGCCCCTCCCTGCTTGTATGCCACTAGGTGGCAGTCAGACAGAGGTTGGAAAAGGCAGGCACAAAGTTTTTAGCCTAGTTCTCAGGAGACTTGAACTCTGTAATTCTAAGAAAATCAGTTCTGCGGAGTATCTCTTGGGATATGGCCTCTTCTCAAGTGACTGAAGTCATATACTTGCCTTTTTAGTGCCAGGGAAAGAAGAAACTTATGGTCCTGAGGTCATGTCAGGCAGAGAGAAGAACTGAGGCAATCAGCTGGTTGTGAAGCAACCCAAACCCCTTTCGCAGGGGTTGGCCAACTGTTTCCTCAAATGTCTCTTGCTTTGGCTCATGGAGACCCAGTCTGAGTATGATTCCTCTCTTGGATCTGCCACAAAGACATAATTGCTTGGAGTGGGATTGGAAGGACCAGGTATTAATCTCAAGCAGCAGGCAGGGGGATGCCTGAAGCAAGGAGGCGGCCTTGAGATGGTGCTTGCTGCAGTGCATCAGGGAAGGAGAAAGGTGTTTGAAAGGAAATGTTCAGTGTGTGTTTGAAGTCAGAGCAGTGGCCTGTGGGATACTTGAAGTTTGGGAAACTGAGGACAAGCTCTATGAATATTGACACATTTTGACAACTTTGGGGAGGGAGGGAACCCCTCCAGAAAAACACAGAAAATTTGAATTGATTGAATGGCATTGGAGAGAGAGTGGAACTCTGGATTGGCTGAGATGGGGAAGAATTCGAAACAAGTATAGAGGAAGCGTACTCTGGGAGCAAAGGGGAGTGAGCTCAAAAGGAAAGGGAGTCTAACAAAGTTTCAGAACAACTTGGCATTGGCATTACTATCCCCTTGCCCTTCCAACAAACTCAGAAGTGGGCAGATCGGGTCTTGGTCACCTGTATGGCATAGCCCTCCTTTTATCCCCCACCCTTTGCTCAGCACACTCTGGATTTCCTTGAGTGTCTCCAAGCACTAGAAGATGAGAACACTTGGGATTTGGTTCTTTGGAGTGGTAACGGCTGAAAACCAATCCATAAAAGTTTGACTACTGTCATAACTGCAAAAAAAATTCATTTCACAAACACACATGGCACCCACAAAGACTGACCGCCTTATTTTTTATTACTTACTTCTGTTTACTTTGAAGGAAGCAAGCTCTTCTTTTTCTAGTTTCTTAAAGAGAAAATTAGATCACCGATTTTAGATTTTGCTAACTTCTAATAAATATACTCATTAATTGCTATAAATTTCCCTCTAAGTGTGGCTTTAATTGCATCCCACAGCTGTGCCAGGTTGTAGTTTTATTTTCATTCTTTCAATTCATAGTGTTGTTAAAAATTTCCTTGAGACTTCCAAATATTTACAGATTTTCTAGATATCTTAACTAGTGGATTTTTGTTTGATTCTGTTAGGATCATTTCATTATTTCTATTGTTTTAACTTTCATAAAGTTTGTTTTGTGACCCAGGGTACATTCCCTCTCAGTATATATTTCACATGTACTTATAAAGAGTGTTCATTCTCTGCACACCCTGTGGCCAGTCAGTCATGATGACACATAAAATGAACTCAGCTTTGAGTCATGTGTTTTTATGAAATCTGACTATCTCTACTTTTTGATTAGTGTGTTTGGGAAAGGCTGCATCCGTTCATCAGACAAAAGTTAATTGAGCACAAAATATGTGTGTGGCATTGTGCTAAATACTGGGGATACAATTCTGAACAAAACAGCGTAGCATAATGGTAGGACCCTGGACTCTGGAACCAGTCTCTCATTTATTAATATGGTAAGTCTGGGCAAGCTACTCTGTACCACTCTGTTTCTTCTAGACATACGGTGAAAGTAACACCTCATGGAGTGACTGAGATTAAATGAGTTAGTATTTATAAACTGCTGAGAAAATTGCCTGAAACTTGGTAAAAAATTATACATATATGATTGTTAAGCAGCAAAAACTTAGACCATCTCTGCCCCAAGGAACATAGAGTCTAGTGGGAGAAACTGATTTTAATCTAAAAAACATTCTGATAAATGTAAAATGCAAGTGTGATTAGTGCTACAGAGGAGATTTACATGGAGTTGTGAGAGCTTGAATTACAGGAACTAGACCAGAGAAGGCATCTCTTAGGAAGTGATATTTGAGCTAAGGATAAGTAAGAGTAAATTAGGTAAAACCATGTTGTTGGAATGAGCAGGATGAGTGACTGTATATCCAGTCTTGGTAACTAAGCACTCTGTTAAATGGAAGCATGAAACGAAAAAGCCTCAAACTTCTGTATTCTCCCTCATGCCCAGTAAACGTAATAGTCACCGTGGATTTGTCCAATGATGTTTCTCACAAGCAAGAGCTTTCATTCCAGATTCTTATTCTTTCCCCTGTCCTGCCTGACTACCCCAAATTTGAGAAAGCAACTCTACAAAGAATGCTTGGGAATGTTACATCACTCTTTTTAGAAGTCAAGGCCACTGAAGGGAAGCAGCAGTTTGGATGATGAATGTTATTCTCTTTGTTAGCATTTTGGCTGCTGTATCATTTCAAAAGCATTTGCTCCACAGTGTCAGTCTTGGGAATCTAAGAAGCTGTGTTAAGCAGAGGACACTGAGAGCCGAGGCCCTTTGTGTTTCTCTGTAGCATTCAATTCTGAAGCCCAGGATTCTCTGGAGGGGCATTCCTTACAAACCAAGGTCTCCATTTCATCACATGTGGCTAAAGGATCGGCATCATCAGGCACCTGCAACTATTTCATTTCCAAGATTCTTTCTCTTGTCAACTATAGATCAGGAAACAAACGTATGAAAGGGGATAGCTTTTTTCCTCAGTCGAAATAGAAGCAGCTTACATCATTCACAGTATGAAACTGCTGAAAATCTTGACCAATCATTTCAGGACACCTTCTTGAGAGCATGTCTACCCTGTGTGGAGATGCGTGCCAGTGCAATCTCAGGACCCACCCAATTTGTTCAGTGCTTTGCAGTGTTTTAAGAGGTTTGATGTCCATTTGTAAGTAGCCAGATAAAAATAATCTACAGATATATATCAGCTAGGGTAGGACACTTTGCTTCCAAGTTGCTGAACCGACACAAATCAAATTGTCTTAACTCCTAAAGGAGAATTTGCTGGCTGATGGAACTGTAGAGTTCAAGGGCAAACCCTGCTTCAGGTGGGCTTTAGTCTGCTCACCCATTCTCCCTCTCTTTTCTTCATTTCTCAGCTCCACTTCCATCCTCAGGTAGATTATCCCTTCTTGTTCCAAGGAAGGACTTAGGTGCTACCTTTAGGACTATGTACTATGCTGTTCATGTGAACAAGGGAAATTTCTTTTTCTTAGTATTCCCAAGGCAAAATCTTGAGATTTGATCTGACTTTAACATGGGCCTTGTGCCTACTCCAACCCAATCACTGTAGACAGGGAATGAAATAAATAACTGACTTATCCTGGACAGTCAGTTGCCTCAAATCCTACATGTTCCCCAAATAGGAATCAGATGTTGGAAAGGGGGAAAGTGGGAAAGCAAACAATAAATGTCCATTTTATGAAACATCAATTATTGCTTGTATTAGATAAGTGTTTTAATATTTCTAAATCCTTTCCCGACCATTAGTACGCTAAAAACCTTGGAACAACCCTGGAAGGTAGCTAAGCATAGAAAAGTTCTCATATTGCTGAGGAAACTGAAGCTCCAATGAGTGAAATGGGTTGGAGGAGGCTGGAGATTTGCATAGTGCTAGAAACACTTGACTCTGAGACTGTGGAAATCTGGATTGTTTCTCTAAACACAAAATCCATACATTGAGTTGTGTTCATCTTATTTTTAACCCTATAATCTATTCCTCTTCCCTTCTTTCTCCCCATGCCTAGACTCATCCAATATTTTTAGCATGTAGGGTTTTTTGTTCATCTATGTTCTTTTAAACTGTGTGTTGTTTTGTGTGCGACTTTTAAAAAATCTATGCAAGAGGCAATATGTTAATATAGCTCATTCTGTTCCTTACTGTTTTTATTCCGCATTGTGTCTTTACATGCACCTATTTGCTCAATGTATATATAACCTGCTACTTCTAACAGCTGCATAATACTCCATGGCTTGCAGCTGTCGTATTTCACCCTGCCTACTCTCTCAATAAAAGGTTCCCACTCAGATTTTGTTCACCTTCCACCACCACCACCTTCCACCACCACTTCCATGAACATCTTCATACTTGTCCCCCTCTGGGCTCCTGTGTAGATTGTCATAACCCTACATACTCAGTTGCACAATTGTCAGTAATAGGATATAATTATTTTTAACATGAGTAACTCAGTTATGTTGTCCTCAAATCACTGAGGCCTTCCTCAGCCATTCTTTCTTCAGTTTCACCCCATGTAGCATTTTATATCTGTCTTTCCCACTTCGAGTTCTCCACTTAGCACTTATGACTAATAAATTGAATATTTTATTATCTTTGTTATTATCTTACAATAATATTTTTCATACACTTTGCTTTCTTCACTGTTTATACTCCAAGCACTTGACACATAGATGTGGCTTCATAAATACTGCCAAATTGTTCTTCAGAATAGCTCAGCCTGTCTCCATTATGCAGAATGTAAATGTTCTTATATCACCATACCTTCATTAGCACATTATCAGCTTTCTCATTCTTGTCAGTCTGAGAGCAGCTTAGCTAAACTTGTGGTTCTCCAATGACTGATAAGTTTGAGAATCTCTTCATAGATTTTGTTTTATGTAAATGTTGCCCTTGGAGAGGAGCCATTTGTTACTAAAGAGGTAAATCAAGTACAATAACGATTGCACTGTATATCCAGTTCTCTGTGTGTGAGCCAGCAGTCAGCTCAGCTTTCAAAGAAAACCCTAAACCCCAAATAGCATGAATGCAATTAGAATGTTGGTTTCAACTCTACCTCCCAAATCATACCTGTTTTGGCAGCTAGGAATTCTTTAATGGAGCTTGTGGACGGTATCTCAATTCCATGGCACTTTATACTTAATGAACATAAAACTGTCTGAACAGCCATTTTCCTCATTAACCCCAGTTAACATACCCAAGGAAGTATGTGTCCTGGGATTAATTCATAACTGAAGCTCAAATTTTAAATGCTATACCCTCTATTTCAAAGCCTGCTCCAGATGCCCTCAGCCCATAGAGGAGAGCAGATTTCATCTTCATCTCCTCCTTGGCAAGATGGTGAGACAACTGGGCAAAGAGTTAAGACCAAGGAGACAAAATTCCTACAGTGTGACAGAAAGTACCCAAGATGCAAGGAACATAGTTCATGATGTCCAGCAATGTACATCTTCATAGATGTACATAAAAGACATATGTATATAAAATTACATTTAGAGACAGTGACAAGTTTATGGTGGGAGCAAGCACAGATATTGGAGATCATGACAGAGGGAACTTGACCCGACCAGGAAAGGGAGAAATAGGAGCAGATGAGACAGGAAGTTTCCTCAGTGGCATTTTGCTTGAACTGAAACTAGATCACGAGGAAGATGGACAGAAATATTGGGGAGGGGGTCAAAAACAGTAGCTTGGGGGGAACTGATAAGCCTGATTTTGAGCATGGCCATTGCCATGTGCCTGTGAAAGAGTCAAGTCAGGAGGAATCGCAGGAAAAGTCTGAGTTCAAAAAGTCCCAGGTCTACCACTTCATAGCTACGAGAACCCGGGGCAATCAACCACTTTGAGCTTCCTCATCTATAAATGGGGTAAGAAAATATTCAGCTTCATCAGTGTTGTTTTATCAGATGTAAGAGTTTATAAGAAAAGGTGCTATGTAAATTCTCAAATACCATCAAATGGTAACAGTGAATACTTTGATGAGGAGTGAAATAGAATTAAGAAAGAGAGGAGATTTGTCAGGGGATTTTCAAGAATTCTTTGGCCTGCAGCAAAACTACCAGGCTCTGATTCATATTGGCATCACCAGGGATATTCTGATCTTTGGGAAACTTATCCCTACAAAGAAATTATTTCCAGTGGCTTGATGTCATGGCTATTTAGCTGACTTGGGCCATGGGTGGGGGATTTGGAGGAAAGCTGCCTAATCCTAGGCAGTGGGAAATTGGAATGGGGCCAATGTAAATGTGGTAAGTCAGGAAACATTCTTGCAGACAAAAAGCATCGAATTTTACTGTGGCAAAATACATAACATAAAATTTACAATTTTAACCATATTTAGGTGTATGATTTAGTGGCATTAAGTACATTTGCATTGCTGTGTAACCATCACTAATACCCATTTCCAGAGCATTTTCATCATTCTAAACTGAAATGCTGTACATATCAAACAGTAACACCCCATATTGTTTTCCACCAGGACGGGACCAGTCTATATTCCCACCAACAGTGTTGGAGGGTTTCTTTCCCTCCACACTTTCACCACACTTGTTTCTGATCTTTACATAACATTATTAAACATATACATTGTTTTTAGTTTTATTTGCTCAAAAATTTTAAGCTGATTACACATGCTTTTCATGATAGTTAATGTGTTTTTATACCTACTAGGCCATTTCTTCATAATCCTTGGAAGAAAACAAAAACATTTACCTACATCAATATTTTCCACTCCACAGGCCTGGAAGTCGCTATTCTACTATCCATCATTATGAATTTGACAATTCTAGGTATCTCATATAAATGGAAGCATGTATATCGGTCTATTTGTGTCTGGCTTTTTACACTTGGTATGATGTCTTCAAGATTCGTCGATGATGTAGCATTATGAAACTTTCATTCTTTAAAGGCTGAATAATACTCCATTGTCCCTGTACCATAATTTTCATCCATTCATCCACTGATGGACACTTGGGAGGTTTCCACTGTTTGGCTGATATCACTAGCACAGCTATGAAGGATGTTTTACAAACATCTGTTCACATCCTTGCATTAAGATTTTTTGGTATATACTTAGAAGTAGAATTGCTGAATCATAGGGTAAGTCTGATTTTTTTTTTTTATGGAGACCCTATATCATTTTCTACACCATTTTACATTCTACCAGCAATGCCTAACAAATATAATTCATTCTTATAAAGCACATGTTATTTTCTAGGTTTTTAAATAGCCATCCTAATGAGGGCAAAGGGAAAAGCTCATTGTGATATGACTAATGATGTTGAGCACCTTTTCATGAACTCACTGACCATCTATACAACACCGTTAAGAAACGGATATAAAAGTACATTATCCCATTTTGAATTGTTTGATTTTTGATGCTGAGGTGTAGAGGTTCTTCATATATTCTGGATAGTAACCCCTTATAATTTGAAAATATTTTATCTCACTTCATAGGCCGATAATTTTTTTATATATATAATAGTTTGATTTTACATCATTTTGTGCATTTTTTTCATCTCAGTTGTAATCCCCGTGGGCTTCCCGTCACCAATCACCCATTTCCCATCACCATAGTACAGGACATTTCCCTCTCCCAACTGATTTTGATCCCATTCCCCACTCCAGCCCCATAAAATGTCTCTGGTATATAGCTGTTCATTATTATTATTTTCTCGATACAGGCCGATATTTTACTCTTTGAGAGTATCCTTGGTTTCCATCTGCAGCCCAAAACATCTTAAGATAGTTCAAAATGACTGAAAATCAGTCACAAAATGTAATATTATATGTATACCTGTGGTTATACAAAGATATTTTATAAGAAAACTTTACTAGTAGTTCATAATTCATATTAAATCAATTGCTCTATTTAATTGAAACAAAGGAAATAAAATGACCATATGTTAACTTACAATATAACATCCCTTCTTTATCTGGTGATGTCATTTACAAAGTCTTAAGGACTAGCTATGCAGAATAGTGTAAATGGCTGAGAAGAACTTCAGAACAATGTGATAACTCCATTCCCCAAACTGAACTCATCCATTCCAAGTTGTCTGTGCCTGGATATACCATCCTACTGACACTAAGGACATTTATGACACCAACCTAAGCCAAGTGGACCCTAACAGCATCACACCATCACCTATACCCGCATCACACTATCAACCACATTTGGGGCCTCCCCACTCAAGGACAAGAGACACTACCTACAACTTCACCACCTGCTAATTCCCACTTATTACTAACATTAAGTCCTTACTTATTCAAATCCTGTATCACTTATCTATTGCTATATAACAAGTTGCTCCAAAACTCAGGCAGCTTAACTGGGAAGCTCTGGTTCAGGGTCTCTCATAAGGTTGTAATTAAGGTGTCAGCAGAAATTGCAATCATCTCAAGGCTCAACTGGGGAAGGAGATATTTTCAATATCACTTTGTGATATTATCATCATGCAGCATGGTTCAGAATACATACTAGACCAATGGAATAGAAAGAATCAGGAGCCTAGAAATTAACCTATGTATATCTGTTAGCAAGTTTTTAGCAAGGGAGTCAAGAATACTCAATGGAGAAAAGAGCACCTTTTCAATAAATGGTGCTGAGAAAATTGGATCTTCACATGCAAAACAATTAAAGTAAGTTCATCCTACACAACTCACAATTTAGCTCAAAATGGATCAAAAACTTAAATGTAAGACCTGAAACCATAAATCTTTTAAAGAACACATGGGGAAGTTCTCCTTGCCATTGGTCTTGGCAATGATTTTTTTTTTTTTTTGGAGGTTATACCTAAGACACATGTAGAAATACAAAAACCAATGACTGAGGCAACATCAAACTAAAAAACATCTGCATAGAAAATGAATCAGCAGATCAAATGGTAGACTATGGAATGGGAAAATTATTTGCAAGCCACATACTTGAAAAGGGGTTAATATCCAAAATAAAGCATCTGTGTGAACCTAATTTACAGGGCATGTCATGTTCATGTCTGCAATCTGAGTGATGATTGCCTGTCTTTTATTTTTCCATGAACCATCATTGCTGTGAATTGCCTATAAAAACTGCCTTTAATAGCATGCCGTCTTTTAATCTGTGAAAATTTGAATTGAAATAAATGAACATATACATTTATAAAAATATTCAAAATATATAAGAATGCATACAACGCCATACCAAAAAGCCAAATACAGTATCATAATAGCACCCATAGGTTCTCAGGAATTGCAATTTTTGTTTGAAATAACATATAATTATACCAATTTTACTGCAAGTTAATTGAGATAAGCAAGTGCTAAGTTCCTATGGCATGTTTCTGGTCATAAAAAAAATCACCAAACCCCTTTTTAAAAGACTCAAGAATACCTCTAATATTAAATAATAATTTGTATTCATGCACTTTCCAGTTTTCTCATTAAAGTTTGGAGTTGAGTCTAGCCCTGCAGTGCAAGTGACATGCTGATGTCCAGCTCTGGACAGTATGCCCTTCCATTGCAGAGGGCACTCACACCCACACACATATTTGGGAGACAGGGAAAAAACGGACTACCCAGAGGAACCCAAGCAGACATGAAGAGAATTGCAAACTCCACAGACTGTGACAGGGGCCTGGAATTTTTTCCTCATCAGTGTTATAGCAAAACAACTTTGAGTTAAACCACATTATTGGAGGATGTGCTGCAATCCAACTAACAATAATCTGAGGACTTGTGTGAACATTTTTCCTAGTAAGATATTTAGTCAACAGATAGATGAAAAGGTATTCAAAAACACTAATAACTGGGGAAATCAAAACTATATTGAGCTGTCACCTTGTGAGAATAGCTATTATTAAATAAGACAAATGCTAATAAGGATCTGGAGAAAAGGGAATCTTTATACAATGTTGGCAGGAGTGTAAATTGGTACAGTCAATATGGAAAATTGTATTGCAGTTCTTCAAAAAGTTAAAAATAGAACCACCAAATAATTCAGCAATTACACCTTTGGTATATATCCAAAGGAAATCACTGTCAATAGAAAAGTTATTACACATCTGTATTCACTGCAGTATTAATCACAATAGCCAAGACATGGCAATAACCTAAGTAGTCATCAAAAGATGAATAAATGTTATATGTATACACACACATGTATGTATACATATAATATCGGAATATAATTCAGCCATCAAAAAGAAGGAAATCTGGGCCCTCCCTGGTGGCGCAGCAGGTTGAGGCACAGCACTGAGAATCTAAAGCCGCTTCCGCATGAGTTCGATTCCCGCCTGCCCCGGAAGGGACCACATGGCGTGGCAGACCTCTCCTGACCCGCCCGCTGCTCCCCTCAGCAGTGTACTTCGTCGATCTGCCTGTTCTGTTCCCCACTCTGTCTCTGGTGAAGTCTCTCGCCGCTCCTGAACCTCTGGCCTGTACCCCAGTTCTGTATGCACAAATAAATAAATCTTTAAAAAAAGAAGGAAATCTTCCCACTGGTGACAACATGAATGCACCATATAGATACTTATGCTAAGTGAAATAGAACAGAGAAATACAAATACTGTATGATTTCACATATCTGGGAAAACTGCAATAACAAAACTCATAGAACAGATTGGAGGATTCTAGTGGCAAGGACTAAGGGGTGGGTGGGAGAAACCGATGAAGCTTATCAAAAGGTAAAAATTTCAAGTAGTAGATAGTTCTGGTCATGCAATTTAGATCACTGTTACTATATTTCATATTGTATTGTTTAACTGAAAGCTGCTAAGAGAGTATATTTCAAGAGTTCTCGTCACAAGGAGAAAATGCTAACTGTGTGAGGTGGCACAGGTTCACTAAAGTTATTTTGATTATAATTTTGCAATGAACATATAAATCATTATGCTATATATATTATGCTCTACTTATTAAACTTATACAATATTACATGTCCATTTTATCTCAAAAAACTGGGGAACAGAAGAAACAAATGTTAAATTTCATTGGAAAGAAAAGATTTTTGCCTGCTTGGAGATGACCTTAACTTTATTTGAAGAGTGTGCGTGGAGCTGCCAGCCTTATCTAATGCTCTTGAAATTCTTATTGTTGGAGAGAAGTATCATTTTGATTTTCAAAAGCAGTAGAAAAGGCTGTATCTACAATTCCTCTTTTCAAAACGTTTTCAATTTCAATTTTTAACACTTTACTAAATAGCAGAAATTCTTACATTCTGCCTTGCCCTCATCTAGAAGCATGAGAATGGCCAGAATGGTGTTGAGATGTCTTTTCTGGTGTCCAAAGTTCTATACCAGTCTCCCTAAGTAGTGTTGTAGACAAGTGGTGGTCATGAGCTCAGAGCTGCAAAACTCAGCGAGAGAGAGATCCAATATTTCGGAACATCTTCTGGGAATTCTCTAACATCTTAACACAAGTTTCCTGCTCTGAGCTGGAAAGGAGCGAGGGGTCACTTTGTACCCATCTGGCCTACTCGTTCATTCTGTAGGAGTCTTTCAAAGGTATGAAATAGTGAGAGGGTTCATGTTCCACAGCAAGATTATTCAGCCTGGTAAATGGAAGAAAAAGACCATGTTAGCAACCAGTAAATGAGGGCTTGGGGCTGGATTCCATCCAGCATCTCAGAGTTACTGAGAGATTAGGTCATGAAGGGTTTAGGGATTGAAGACATACAGCAGGGGAGGGGAAGCGGGAGGGATCAAAACAGGGGAGGGAAAAGCATAGGAGACTACGGTGGTGGTGCGTGTGGGACTTGGTGCTGGGAATTTTATGGGGATTACACCTGAGAGGAGAAATCAAGCATTGTGTAAAAATGAGCAACGATACACTACATATGTCTAAATGAATATATTTAATAAAAAAGTTTATGGATCAGACAAACAACAAAACTGATCCTTCCTTGAAAGCAGACCTTGGATATGTGACTCTCAGGAGGGGAGAGGGTGAGGGAAGAGAGCAGAGAACAAGGGAGTGTGGTGGAGGACTGTGGGCACTTTGGTGGTGGGAAAACTATGGCGACCGCACTTGAGGGGAGAAATCCTATATTGTGAAAAAACAACCAAGGGTGTTTTTAAAAATATGTTTTAAAAGAGTTTATGACTCCATGTAGTTATTTTAATCCTCATCCACTGCTTAATTCTGGCCTTGACTTTAAACTGTCACAGATTCTTTTATCCCCTAGGAACTGTGGCTTGGGTTGAACAAAAGAGACTGCTTCTCTGAAGGGATGAGAGCCTGGGGCTAAAAGGTGGGGTTGCGAAGAAAAGGGTTTGTTGGACCCAGAGAGCTGCCTCTGTAGTTGCTGCCATTGCCACCTCTCTTCATTTGCTGTTGCTGTTCTCAGGCAGCTGACGGGATGGGGAATTCTCACCGGGAATCAAAAAGAAAGCAACTTCCCTGCCTACTCTGAATAAGGCAGGGTGTTACCAAATAAAAAAGCTGAATCCTAATCTCCCTCTTGGAGGTAAAGGAAATAGAGAGTGAGGAAGATAAAAGCTCTTTTTCAGGGCTAAGTAATCATTCCAGAAATAAAACAAAGCAAAATGTCCTATTTGACCTGAGGTGTCTGATACCAGAGGTCCAGAGGCCTAAAGTTCTGGGACTTCTTGGGTGTTTCTTTTTATTATTATTATTTTTAAGAATTCTTTAGCAGATTTTATAGGATTAGTTTCACTTTTAATAGATGTTATTAACATTCTCTAATGAAGAATGAACATTTAAATGAAGTTTTATTTTTTCATTCTTACTAAAAAAATTCAGTTTCTTTTCATAAGTGTGGAAGACAAGCAACTATCTTAGTAAAAACATACTAATTGTCTTGTAGAGTGTTCCCAGAAATTTTTAAGGTCCATGTATCCCCACTAGAAACTGATTCCCAGTAACTCATCCAACAAATTTTCTTTGAATGCCTACTATTTTCCAAGTACTGTCCTAGGCCAATTGAATATAACAGTGAAACAGGCAAACATCTCTACCCTCATGGTGCTTACACCCTAATTGGGAATGGCAGAACATAAACAAGATAATTTATTTAATAAACACTATGTGCCAAATGATGATGAATGCCATGAAGGAAAGAAAAGCAGGGTTGAGAAGGATGGGAAATACCAGGGTTGGCAGTGAAGATTCAGAATTACAGAAAGATCAAGGAAGATCTCAGGGAAGGAGATATCTGAGCAGGGACTTGAGGAAATGAGAGAGCCATGTGGGAGAAGTGTACCAGGCAGAGGGAAGATTATATACTAAGGCCTGGCATAGGCAAGCAGGGTAGAGTGGTTGACTTAAGGAAAGAGTAGTGTGGTAGAAGTGGTGAAGAACAATAGGGATCCCTATGGCATATTGCCTTAAAGACTAAGGATTTGAATTTTACTATGAGAAGTGGTCAAATTCTGTCATACTTGGAAAGCAGAGCTCAATAAATTTTTTTGATAGGTTGGATGTGAATGATGCAAACAAAGAGAGTTAGAGGCCAATAATGACAATGAGGCTTTTGGTTTCAGTAATTGGAAGGCTCAAATTGCCTTCAACTGAGGTGGGGAAGATTAAGTACAGGAGCCAATTTGAGAAGTAGGAAGATGTCAGATTAATATATGTGGGTTTCCCCATGTCCTGAGGTAGAAGACAAAAAAAAAAAAAAAAAGTAACAGGTTGCACAGGATAGGTCATGGAGGAAAATGGCTAGGACCTCAGCGAACCTCAGTATAGCCACAGATAGAGCTGGGTGGTTGTAAGTTGAAATGGCCACCGTTTGCCTCAGCTGTCCATCCACTTCCTCTACCTTCTCTTGCCTGAAGTCAGTGCCTCTACTGCCCTGTTCCATTCCATCCTCCTTGATTTGTCCTTAATATCTAATCGAGGGTCTGATGAGCTCTGTGTGAAAAGCCAGAGAGGAATACCACATATGATAGGTTGGATGGTGCTGTTTCACTGAACTCATGGAACTCCACTCTAATCAGGAATGGCATAGGTGGAAAGATTCAAACTTCCCTCCTGAAAAATTCAGTGACTAAAACACTAAAGATCTGAATTCTCTTATCTCATGATGGTTGGATAAGTAGTTTTGACCTAAACCAAAATGACTAACCTTAGGAGAAGCTTAAGTGATAAAGTCAAGATTGGCTTCTCTTTTGATTATCAGTTCAGTATCTTGGTCCTTGAGCATCAAATCAAAATGTTTTTGTTTGACCATAGAATGTTGCCATGTATCAGTGATAGAGGAAGTCTTAAACGGTCACTAAGAGTCAGGTTGCAATGACATTCCATCAAGTACCACATGTCACAGGAGACTTCCAGATGGTGGTGTCAAACCCAGGCTGCCTTGCAGTGCTGAGGCAGAAGGTAACCAAATAGCTAGCTAACCCCTGAATTTTCAAGTTGTTGTCCAGGTGTTTCCTGCTGTTGCTCTATTTTAGAGCTGGACAAAAGTACATCTGATGTTTATGAGTTTTTACTAAAAAGGACTGATGCTATTAGTCAGTGAGAAATTCAACAGTTTTGACATTAACATGTACTCTTGTTGTTTTTTTATCCCCCCCTTAGAGCATTTCCTGAATATTTTCTGTTCCTCAATGTAATCACATATATCCCCTTTATAGACTTGCCCTTAAAGCCAGTCACTTGTCAGGATCTGCCAGAAATAGGAAAAAAACTTTTCAAAGTTTCAAAACAAAACCTGTTTTTACCCTCTACACCCCAGTTTGTTTTCATGAAAAGTTTTAAAGAAAATACAACAGAGTAAGACTGTTTCACCACTACAGGAAATCAAGATGTGAATCAGGGCAATTCAATATTATCTTTAAATTATGACATAATTTCATAAGAAAAAAAGACATAGTCAAAGATGTTTCTTTGAAGTGTGGTCAATAGTTTCTAAAAGGGCCCTCCCTGGTGTCTCTGCACTATGAAGCTAGCAGCAGCCACTGCAGCATGAGTTCCATCCCCAGCCAGGGAGCTGACCCACATGGCTCAATAGAAATGTCCTGTCTCACCTGCTGCTCCCCTCAGCAGTGTACTTCCTCGATCTGCCTATTCTGCTCCCCCCTCTGTCTCTGTGGAATCCACTTACCTCCCGTACCTCTGGCTACACCCCAGTTCTTGTATGCATAAATAAGTAAAAATAAATCTTAAAAAAATAGTTTCATAAATGTGGTATCTATCACCACCAGCACATGCAAAATGAAAGCTAATAAACAGACACACTGAATTTAAAATGTTATGTTATTTGTTTTAACATCTGCTAGAAAAACACAACTACTTTATCAAACCATTATTTTAGAAATGTTATTGCTCAGATGCTACATTTTTAGTCAGTTAATTTAATAAAAATATTATATAAACATTACAAGTAGTTGATGGACATAACTGTATCTGTGAGGGTGGTATGTGACTGAATGATGCTTGGAAAATACTGATGTAGGTAAATGTTTTTGTTTTCTTCCAAGATTATGAAGAAATGACCTAGTAAGTGTGAAAACACATTAACTATCAAGAAAAGCATGTGTAATCAAATGAAACTAAAAATAATGTATATGTTTAATAATGTTGTATAAAGATCAGAAACAAGTGTGGTGAGGGTGTGGAGGGAAAGAAACCCTCCAACACTGTTGGTGGGAATATGGACTGGTCCAGTCCTGATGGAAAATAATGTGGAAGTTCCTGAAATGTTACAAATAGTTCTCTCATATCACCCAGCACTTCCACTGCTAGGCATCTATCTGGAGAATACAAAGACCCAAATTCAAGCTGAATCAGTGAACATAGGAGTACATATGCACGCCTATGTTCATTGCAGCACTATTTACAATAGCCAAGTTCTCAATGATAGGTGAGAAGATAAAGATGTGGTATTTATTCATAACAGAATAGCATTCAACTATAAAAAGATGGTATCTTGCCATCTGTGATAATGTGGATGGAACTGGAGCAGATTACGCTAAGTGAAATAAGTCAGAAGAAGAAAGACTGATAGCGGATGATTTTATTCATATGTGGAATATAGAAAAAAAAAAGCAAAAGACAAAATTAAACCAAAACACTTAATAGTAATACAAGGATACCAGAGAGGAAGGATGGGTGTGGAAAGCAAAGAGAGAAGGGGATCCAATGGACTGCCGGGGTAAATGGGTATTTTGGATGGCATGGTGTGATAATGTACATCTGCAGAGGTTTGAATCCATAGTTCTAAATCACCTCAATTACCTCAATTACCTCAATTAAAAAAACAATTTTTAAAAAGTTAGAAATGCCGAATTTGAACACATTTGAAGACTGACAGTGTATTAAATTGAGCAGCTCAATAGATTCATTTTTATGCAGAATTCAAACTAAGCTTCATTTGTCTACCAGTTTAATCAAAGAACAGACCATTATTCCACAGCATGCTGCTGAATGAGGGAATAAAAGTGCTACCATTTGCATATGTTATCTTTATGGATCAGAATATTGTTACTACTGTGCAACCAAAACAAATTACAGAATGAACTGATACAACTGCCTCCTAACTCTGATTTCAAATATCTGCATTTATCAAAGCAGTCTAATATTTATTAGTGTTTCTTTATAATAAGTAAAACCATATTTGAATTATAAATCAAATTATATCCATAAACTATTGTATATAATGAAGCAATATATAGAACTTTATTTGAACAGGGATCTTCACTAATAAACAAGCTTGAAAACCACAGGCGGAGATGAAGCAGCCAGTTGAGTTACTAAAAATTTCACAATTGCAATGGATAGGGATTTCATGTAAAATGATAGAGGGAGATTCTGCTTAATCTGAGGAGGTAATATTTAGTCAACACTTATATCAGTTAGAGTGAGGTTTTGTTGTAGTAACAAATAAGTCCCAGATCTCAGTTGTGAACCACAAAAGGTTATTTCTCACTAATGCTATTTGTCTAACATGACATGGTTGACCCCCCTGTCCCTATGAGCGTCACTCCAGGACCTCGGCCAATAGGTCAGACTCTAACTGAAACATTATAGCTGATACAAGAGAGGGAGAAGGGGATATGACAAGGCATCCTCTAGCTCTTAGAGTCTCTGCCTGCATGTGACACATGCCATTTTTGCTGATACACTATGGGCTACATCAAGTCACATGGCCATGACTCAGTTCAACAGCACAGAGATGGATAATCCTTCCATGGAGCGGGGCTACCAAAGGCATAAGCTCAGTGCACCCTACCTTTTGGCTGTGTCCTACTTTATAATCAAGTGAAAAAGGACCCTGATGCAAGGATGCTCATTGGCAGATTCTGACAGCAGGAGGACCGTGAGCCCTAGGGGCACAGCACCCTTATTCTTGGGAACAAAACTACTGATAAGGCTGCTTCTGGGTGGAGTCAGGACCTGCATTTTTTGTGTAGACATGATGCCCCCAGAGTCAGTTGGGAAACAAACAGCTAACTGGGCTGGAATTCTTCAGTTCAGAAGGCAGCTAGAGTTGTGAAATTCAGGCCCCCTAACAAACCAGGACAATAAATCGCTGGCCACAATCTGACTAAGTTCACAGGTTGAAGTCTAGAGGCAAATTCCTATGAATAGATTCCACAGCCATAGCAACACTCTCTGGACCCGCCCTGCCTCATTTCCTAACATTCATGTCTTTTCCAGGAACACTTATGAACTTTTAAGCAGGTAAATGAATAGAGATAAATATGCTTTTAATATAAACTCTGCAAACTATTTCTGCTGTGCATGCCTCAGTTTGTCCTCATAACAACCCCATGAGGGAGGTACTCAGATTGACCCAACGTTGTAAATGAGTAAACTAAACCTGGCAGCGCTGTGGTAACTTGCCCATGCTCCAAGAAGGCATCTGGGTCTGTGTCCCTATATTTCCAGCACCTCATACAGTACCTGGCACACAGCGGATGTTCAGGGAATAGTTGAATGAATAAAGGATCAGATAATTGCTGCTTTCGCATCATGTGCAAGCCATTGTACCTCATCCTATTAAGTCCTTGCCTAGCAACCCTCACCACTCAAGCTGGGCCACCATCACTGTCTGACCTTTCCAAGGGTTGGGCTGGGATGGCAGTGAAAGGAGGCAGTGGCTTAGCCCATCAAATTCAAATTCTTTGTTCCCACATTTGCCTTTAAGAGCAAACAAAGTAATGCAATCCTGGAGAACGCAGCTCTTGGGGAAAATGTTTTCCCACCACGTGCCTCATCTGTTTCCAAACAAAGTCTCCACAGGCCCCAATTCTTTTTTCTAATGCAATTTGCACTCCCCATCTAAACAAGCCAGTCTAAAAAGGGCACCATTCTGTATTAAAAATTTTGGTCTTGATTTCCAGCCATCAATGGAATTAACCACATTTTGGCCTTGAAGAGGTTGCATTCCTGATTCTCTCTGCCATCTCACTTGTAAAGGCAGAGGAGGGAAGCAGGGTGCCGGGGAGAAGGCATCAGCTTGGCGTCTGTGGCATGACCACTCGGGAAATTCCATTCTCTGCAAAATCCACATCTCCTTCCTGTAGGACCTGTGGCTGGGGCCCACAACTAGGGACAGAAGCCACATAGCCGCTCCCCTCATCCCCTTCCAAGGTACCTTATCAGGAGCAGAAAGGTGCTGGGACCCAGATATCCAAAGGAACAGGGCCTTTGTTTTCCAGAATGTCCTGCTCTTGACACTTTAATGACAAAAGCAAGTTTCTTGCTTTTATTCTGGACTAAATCCTGAGCATGCAAGCTCTTCCTTTGCCATTTCAAGAAGGTGATTTTTTGAGAGTTTAGCTAGCTAGAGTCATGATCATTGCCAGGTGCCCCACCTGGGCTTTCAAATTTTTTCAAAGCTATGGAGCTCTTTCTAAAGATAAATCTTGATATATAAGATAGAAATTATAGCTACTCTGGATGAAGTAGGCAAGGGGACAGCTTCTGAGCGTTCTCGGGGAATCTAAGGGGTTCAGAACATAAACAGAATTCAAAGGTCACTGCTCTTAACTGTAAACAGCAACACAAGAGTGTGAACCACATCTGGCCTACTCGCTGCTGATCCCTGCTCAGGGATCATGAGTAGGAGCAGCATGGTCATGCATGGGGAGAATAGGAGATGCCACCGCCTTGTGAAAGTTGCTGTTGGTTAAGTGGCTGATATGCTTGTGCTATGAGTGTGTGTGTGTGTGTGTGTGTGTGTGTGTGTAAGGGAAGAGGCACTGAAAGCTGAAGCTTAGAAGTTGTTGGATTTGAGATGAGTGAGCACACTTTGACCATGAGTTCGCAGCACCTGGAGCACGAAGAGTCGCTGACTGGTGAAGGTGGGGTGGCTCCCCTGGCCGCTTGGCCTTTCAGATCTGCTGACAAAATAGTTTGTCCCTACATTTGGGGGCAGTTATTGATCTCTTGCCATGTGTCAGGCTAGCTCCTATGAAACAAAAATGAACAAAACACAGCCCTTGCTCTCAAGGGGCTTGTTTTCTAGTGGAGGAGACAGTAAAACACAAAAGTGCCGATAAATTGTGTTGTGACTATAATCATTTAAAAATGAATACACAGATTGTTTTTTAGTCCCTGAAAGTACTGATGTCCTGGATTCTCCACAGCTGGGAATCTCCATAGATTTCCTGTCTTCTGGAGAGAGTGGAGACCAGATAGAACAAGCCGTTGCTGGACTCCATCAGATTTTTTAGTCTAGAGATGATGGGGTTTTCTAGATATGGGATGCACAATTCAACAAAGTACACAAAAGACAAAGTGCATCTGAACTTCCACTACTCTCTCACCAGAAAATAGCACTGACTGTCATTATGAATTAGGCAACCAACCACAATAAATAGTAGACATGCCTCTGACTCTGTTGTCCATAAAAATCAGACATTTCCATGTCACATTAACATTGCTGTGACTATTGCAAAATATTTTTTTATTACAAAGTTTATTTTTACATCATTTTGCACATTTTTTTTCCCATCTCAATTGTAATCCCCGCGGGTTTCCCATCACCAAATCACCCCTGTGCCACCACCATAGTCCCGTGCATTTCCCCCCTCCCCCCCCCCCCCCGTTTTTGATCCCATTCCCCACTCCACCCCCACAGAATGTCTCTGGTATATGGTTGTTCATTATTTTTGTTATTTTCTCGCCTGGTCCATTATACTCCTGCTGTGAGTGAAACCATCCGGTATTTTTCTTTCTCTTTCTGGCTTATCTCACTAAGCATGATCTTTTCCAGCTCCATCCAAGTTGCTGCAAAAGACATGTGTTTCTCTTTTTGGTTGCTGAGTAATATTCCATTGTATATATGTACCACATCTTTCTAATCCAGTCATCTACTTTTGGGCATTTGGGCTGCTTCCATGTTTTTCCAATTGTAAATAAAGCAGCAATAAACATGGGGGTACAAGTATCTTTTTCAATCAGTGTTTTTGTGTCTTTTGGATAGATACCTAGGAGTGGGATTGCTGGGTCGTAGGGAAGCTCCATGTTCAGCAGTTTGAGGAACCTCCAGACAGTTTTCCATAGTGGTTGTACTAGTTTGCATTCCCACCAGCAGTGCAGGAGAGTTCCTTTTTCTCCACATCCTCGCCAACAATTGTTGTTGCTAGTTGTTTGAAGATGTGCCATTCTCACTGGGGTGAGGTAGTATCTCATTGTGGTTTTAATTTGCATCTCCCTTATTACGAGTGATGTTGAACATTTTTTCATATGCCTGTTGGCCATCTGCATTTCCTCTTTGGAGAAGTGTCTTTTTAGCTCTACTGCCCATTTTTTGATGGGGTTGTTTACTTTATTTTTGTTGAGTTTCATCAGTTCTCAATATATTTTTGTGATCAGTCCTTTATCGCTACTTTTGTGTGAGAAAATGTTTTCCCAATTAGTGATCTTTCTGTTTGTTTTTAGTAATGTCTCTTTTGCTGTACAGAAGCTCTTTAACTTGATGTAGTCCCATCTATTTATCTTTGCCTTCACTATTGTGGCGTTGGGTGCTCTGTCTTTAAAGATGTTGCTGAAGTGTATGTCGTGTAGTGTTTGACCCATCTTTGCTTCTAGGTGCAAAATATTTTTTACCCTCATCATTGCTTCAAAATTATTGTGGCTAGTATACATGCCACTAGATCTTATCATTTAATGCATTAATATAGAAACACCAGTATTATTCAATCATCAATTTTATTGATATAATTGGCTTCCTCTGTAATCCTATGAACCTTACCTGTTTAAAACATTATTCCCAATGGCACCATTAGATTGCTAGAGAAGGCCAGAGGTCAAAAAATGGTTCAGAGCTCCTGTAAGTTGACATTCTAAAGAGTAAAATTTTGTCAAGAATGGAAAATATTTCTAATACCAGAAGCACCCTTTATACATTTGGAGCAAACCTCAGGATTTTCCCATAAGCCATGAGTAAGAGAACTCCATCTAGGATATAAAAGTAGGTAACTGGGCATATATAACTGTGGAAGGTAGAAGAGAAAGAGTAGATAGATACTAGAAGGATCTGGTAGGAATCACCAAAGCTGAGTGGCAAGTTCCTTATCCAGAACAGACTGGAAAGCCATGAAATCCCCTTGGAGAAGATGTTTCCACCTGATTCAGGAGCAATGTGGCACTGCTGTTAGGACAGCAGTCATGTATGGATCTGATGTTGCAATCTGTTTCTTTATGAAGGAACACATATACTTAATGGCCTGCATCTGGCATGTAGAAAATCCACATTTGGATGAACTGAGAGGACCAGTGGGCCACCAGAGGGCTGTGAGATAAAGAATCTACAATATGCAAGGACTTAGCAACCAGAACAAATAGCTAAGAACATGGATTACAATAAAGGCCACACATCTACTGAAGTCCCTAGAAGATCAGAGGCACACTTTATTTCAACAGGCATCACCATAGACATGCAGGGATTGTTCCCGACCAGCAACTCTAGAGCAAAGAACAGTGAGCATTGACAAGAATCTGCATGAGTCCAAGGTCCCATTCTCCCCAGCCCACTTCCCCAAGAGAAGAGAAATGATGTAAGAAGAGAAATGACGTTAAAACAGACAAGACTCAGCATTTATCCAAAGAGGCAGAATCTCTCCACTGACACACTGAACTGTGTGTTTGCACTTCCTCCCCCTTACCCAGCAGGATGGGAAGTTCCTGAGACAGGCATGTTCAATTCTAGGGACCATTTTTACATGTCTGTGTTGCTGGGCACACATTTCCACCTTGCTGTGCATGTTTTGACAGTTGATAGAGAAGTCTGTCAGAGTCTAATGCAGGACAAAAGGAAGATGTTCAGCTCCATGGGGGTGTGGGATAGGTGGGTCAGGAAAGGCTGTGCTGATGAGGGAACACTTGATGTGTGTCTTGAAAGATGAGTGCGTTTTCCATAGGCAGTCAAGCACTTTATTTGCAAAATCAACCTTCTGGGTTGAGAAAACATCTGCGTGGTTTGATTTGAAGTGTGCTAGGAAAGACCACCAATGCACCCCAAATGGCACCCAGAACATCGACATGAAAGATAGATTCTTTGAGGCTTAAATGTCTTCTAGAGCAGTGTGTCCCAAACTGTGTGAGGCATCTATGAATCACCTGTGGGTCTTGTTAAGCTGCAAAGTCTGAATTTGTAGGTCTATGGGGATAGAAGGGAAGCTGAGATTCTGCATCTCCAACACACTCCAGGGGGGCGGATGGAGTTGCCAGGTCCCCAGACAACTCTTTGAGTAGTCAGTTTCTAGAACACCTTAATGTGGCAAATATTTACTGTGTCCTTAATATATGGCAGACATCATATAATTCCCTTCATATGCTATCTCTGCATTAAGTCTGATGAAAGCCTTATGAGAGAACTAATAATTTCCAGTAGTTTAAGAAATACCGAAATGTGAAATTCAGAAAAATTTCCCAAAACTACTGCTGTGATGAAGCAGGGATTGAGTGTAGGCTGCCTCATCAATACTTAGCTAGTGCCTACCAGAAGGGCTAATACCTTAAGGTGACAGTTTTAGTTTTATGCTGTGTGTGTGTGTGTGTGTGTGTGAGAGAGAGAGAGAGAGAGAGAGAGAGAGAGAGAGAGAGAGAGAGTTTAAAAGGCCGTGCCTTGTTTTGGCATTCAGAAACTATAGCATATACAAATTTAATTCATTTCCACAGGGACCCCCAAAGCACCACCTCAAAACTCTGAGGCTCTGGAATACTCAGTTAACAACCATATTTAGATGTTATGTTACCCTTTCTGGGGAGATTAATGGTAATTGAGAAAACACTCAGAAGCTAGATGACAGTTAAACCAGGGAGCTGGAATCAGAGAGGGGAGGCACCAAAGGAAAGTGCGAGGTTCCAATACAGCCACTTTTCAGTCAGTTAGTTCTATCTAGGAATGCTCTTTCTGAAGCAGGTCTGGGTTTACCTGGGTTCTCGTTCTTTCTTCCCACCCTTGGCTCAGGTCCCTGCTCCCAGAGCAGACATGACCTTCTGCTTTCTCTCTCCCTGCCTCTCAGCTAAATGCTACCTCAATTGCCTGATAACTGACTTGTAATTTTCTGGGTTACACTTTTAGAGCATCTACTCCTGTGGTTTTAAAAATATGCTTTGTGGAAACTAGAATTCCTCTAGGTCTGTCAGTCACCCTACTGGGTGAGTGGGGTGAGGTTATGAAAGAAGAGTAGAACCGTTAGCAGGCACATGTGACTTGTGCAGCACAGAAGTAGAGGGTCTGAAAGCCTGAAGACCTGAGTGTGCCAACTGCTGACTTTTGTTGCTGATACGTAGAGTCCTGAAATAAGCTTTTTGGGTCCTTCTCTGGTAACCACGGTGTGATCAGTGCAATGGCTTAATGGATTATGGCATGCTTGCTACCACCTTTGAACCTGGCTTTCTTTTCTTTTGGGGTCTACCCTAATTCTGGAAATAGACACTAGATAACAGTTTAAAATTAATTTTTGATTATACTCTAGTGTTTTTCATTCAACTATGTGCTCAAACATCACCTCCTCAGAGAAGCCTTCCCAGATCACCCCACCCCAAATAAGACACTGCAAACCCCTGCTTATTTTTCCTTCAGAGCATGTCTCACTGCCTGCATTATGTACTTCTCACCTCCCTGTTGCCACTAGAATGTAAATTCCTCCTCACTATCTTTGACTCGAAAACCTAGAGCATTGCTTGAGACAGGAGTATTCAAGAAATGGTTTGCTCAATGAATGGTGGACAGGTGAATGAATGAATCCAATTCACAGACTTGCTTATTCATTAGATATGGAGAATTCCACTTTTCACAGGAAACCATATAATGTGTTCTTGTGCATTCCCTGGAACACAGAGTGTCAGTACTAAGCTGAATGAAGAGATATGGCTTATGAAGATGGAAGCTTGGTTTAGGCCAGCAGTTCTTGCTCTGTGTGAGAGCATTATGGACAGTCCTCTCCTAGGAGTAAAATACCAAAGTCAGAGTCTTTTAAAAAGCCCTTAAAAAAGCACTTTTTATTTTATTAATCTGGGGCTTGTGTTTAAAAACGATTTAAAAACTTTTTTAAAGATTTTTTTTTTATGCATCCAAGAGCTAAAGTACAGGCCAGAGATGAGGGATATGAGAGGACTCACCAGAGATAGAGTGGGGAGCAGAACAGGCAGATCTGCTGAAACACACTGCTGAGGGGAGCAGCAGGGGAGACAGGAGAGGTCTGCTGTGCCATGTGGGTCAGCTCCCTGGCCTGGGATGGAACTCCTGCTACAGTGGCTGGCAGTAGATTGATATTGCTGAGACTTAACCCCTTGTGCCACCAGGGAGGCCCCTGATTTAAAAGTTTTTTAATTACAAAGAGAAATAATGAAAAGAAAGATGACTTTTATCATACAAAACACACCAAACAAAATCCAGCTTTATTTTTTTTCCTCTCAAAGGTCAAAATGGACTTTTTATGGTTGTAGACAACACTGACTGACACTCCCTTGGGCATCTGCCTCTTGAAAGTTGTGCTTCTCAGCCTGTGCACACCCCATGACATGTGATTTGACTGTACAACATCTCTTTCCTAAGGAGTGCCTCTCACGAAAGAGAATGCTGTTCAAATTGTTTTCCCCATTGTAAAAAAAAAAAAAAGTCATGGAAATTACCAAACCACAACTGAGCTGCGGTCAAAGCCGTCTTGAATGAGCATTAACAAGAAGCGGGGACCATGCAACAAAGGCAAATTTTCCCTTTCCTTCCTTCCCCCATGCTGATCACATTTCATTTCTCAAGACAATGGCAGTTTTCCAGCGCGCGCTTAATGTTGGAGAATCCACAGCAGCACATAGGTGGAACTGACGCAGCAAGAGGCCACAGACAACAGATCTTGATGTTCTCATTGAGATTCTGTCCCAGATGGTTTTGAAGAATGTAAAGTACTGCATACATCATCCTGGCTGCAGGCACTAGCATCCAAATCAGGGGAGGAGGATCAGCTTTTAAAAAGACTGCTTAAAATTACACACAATACCTGCTCATTGAGAAAGAGCAATGAGTAGAATATAAATAGCCAGGAAGGCATAAATAGGACCAATAACCCAGGGATAGCTGCTGTCAATATCTTGCTATCCCAGACCTTTCTCCAAGCATATATGTGTAGACACATGTTTTTCAAAATAAGGAATTATAAGGTGCTGTTTTATATCCTGATTTTTCTCACTTAGCAATATGTTGTGAAGATTCTTCCTTGTCAAGACATGTTAAGTCCACATGATTAATACTTTCCAGTTGTAAACTATATAAACATAGTTGTAATGAACACACTTGTCATCAGTGGGTAATTATTTATTTAGTATAATTATCTAAAGGTGGGATTGCTGGGTAGGATCTACATTTTAAGATTTATGATATTACCTCCTCCCTTACAACAGTATTGTCTTGCAGTAATAATAATAATTATTATACTACTATTATGTTGGGAGCAATAGAGATCTAACATAATGAAATCTAGCTCTAGGCCAGAAACTGATGTAAGTATACCTATTAGCCCATTTAACCCTCTGCAATCTTATGTGATAGGTACTCTGATGTCCATTTTACAGATGGAGAAATTGAGATAGAGAGATATAATAAATCTTGATCAAAGTTACACAGCTGGCAAGTGGCAGAGCCCAGAATAGAACTCAGAAAGGCAGGAACTTATCATCTTAACTATCCCTCAGACATTGACAGCTTGCTGAACCAATCAACATCAAGGTTTTAATTTCTAGCCTACCACTGGAGTTATAAGTATTTCCCAGTGTTTTCTAAATTATCCTCTCGCAGACATACTTCACCTTTCATTCATCAAAGCAAGTACCTTTCCAAGGAGTCTGCCACTGATTTTTTACCTGAAAAGACAAAACATCAAATGGCAGACTTTGAAAAAAAAATGCAATTGAAAATCACTTTTAAAGTATCTGGATCCCTCTCTGTCCCCCTCTCCTGTAGGGGATCTCTCTGGTTTATAAATGTCAGCTTTTGTTTTGTTGTGTTGTGTTTTCTATTCTAAAAAACAATATACTTCCCCCACCTTGTCTTATTTGGTTCTCTTAGAAGGAGGAAGGGATTCAGGGGGTCTATGGTTATGACGCGTGGGAGAGGGGAGAGGTAAACATTGTTATAAAATGAACAATAGTGTAAACAGATATATAAAAAAAGAAGAAAAATTTAGCTGGAGTCACTGCTTTATCACTTGTGACGATGGCGAGTGACAACTCAATGGAAATGCATTTTTTGTTTGGACAGTGTTCCACTTATTTCCCTGTATCATCACTGAGTCACAACTGAATGTCGCAGCTAATTTTAAATTCACTTGTTAATTGCAAATGTTTGCAAGCAGATGTTACTGAGAATTCAGTAGGGGTGAGGTGATCGTGTTTCTGTAGCTTTTATCCCTAAGCATGTGAACTGCTTATAGATATTGTTTTCCCTTCCACTTTAGTGCTTTTTTGAACTTCAGCTCTGTTTCAAAGAACAGAGGCTTAGCATGCTGTATCCGGAGTTGTATCTTAGTTTCAAAAATATAAGCAATCTGACCTTGAGTGAGGTACTAATATTTTCTATAGTTTAGTCACTTCATCTACATGATGAGGAAGAGAGGTCAATGATAAAATGGCACCTAATTTTTACACTGACACTTTGTGTGTTAAAATCAGAAAATGTGGGCCCTCCCTGGTGGCACAGTGGGTTAAAGCACCGCACTATGAAGCAAAAGCCACTTCAGCACGATTCCGATTACCAGCCAGGGAGGTGTAGCAGACCTCTCCTGACCCACCCACTGCTTCCCTTAGCAGTGTACTTTGTCGTCCTGCCTGTTCTGCTCCCCACTCTGTCTCTGGTGAATCATCTCACTGCCCTTGCACCTCTGGCCTGTACCCCAGTTCTGTATGCATAAATAAATCTTTTTAAAAAATCAGAAATGGGTGTGAATATTTAGAACATGAGCTACTAACTACCATTAGAGAGGCAATGTTGCCTATTTGTCAAGAGCACAGTTTGGTATGAAATATTGGCTGGCCCTGACTCATTTTAGTTGTGCAAACTTGGCAAATTTGCTTACCTTCTTGATACCTCCATTTCTCACCTGAAATCATTATACCTATATTATAAGATACCTATGAAGATCTAATGAGTTAATTTATGTAAATTGTGTAGAAAAGTACCTGACACAAAGTAAATGTTGGCTAGTAATGTTGTTTATTACTATTAAAGCACTGCAAGTCCTTTTTTTTTTAAAGATTTATTTATTTGTGCATACAGAACTGGGGTACAGCCCAAAGATGCAGGGCTGGTGAGAGGACTCACCAGAGACAGAGTGGGGAGCAGAACAGGTCGACTGATGAAGGAAGAAGACTGCTGAGGGGAGCAGCAGGAGGGTGAGGAAAGGTCTGCCATGCCATGTGGTCACCTCTGGGGCAGGCGGGGATCGAACTCATGTGTAAGTAGCTTCAGTTTCTCAGTGCTGTGCTTTAACATGTTGCGCCACCAGGGAGGGCCTGCAAGTCCTTTTTTAAAGGGCCTGATAAAATATTGGTGAGGATGTGGAGAAATTGGAACCTTTATTTGTTGTTAATCTCTGTGGAAAAATTAGTGTGTGAGTTCCTCAATAATTTATGCAGAAAATTACCATAGAACCAAACACTTCCACTCTTAGACATATACTCAAAAGAATTGAATTTGGATGTCCAAATGAAAACATGCACGTTAAATTCACAATAGTATTATTCATCATAGATGGAAATAAATCAAATGTCTATAAACTGATGAACAGATAGATACAATGCACTATAGCTATAAGAAATGAAGTACTGATACACACTACTACATGGATAAGCCTTGAAAACATTGCACTCAGTAAAAGAAGTCACTCACAAAGCATCATACAGTACATGATCCCATTTATATGAAATGTCCAGAATAGACAAATCCATAGAAACAGAAAGTAGATTAGTGGTTTCCTAGGGCTGGAGCAGAACAGGAGGGACAGCAAAATGGGGAATGCTAATGTTTGTGGTTTCTTTTTGAGGTGATGGAAGTGTTCTAAAATTAGACTGTGGTGATGGTTGTGAAATTCTGTAAATACACTAAAAACCATTGGATTATATCATTAAAATGGGTGAATTTTGTGGTATCTATGTTATACCTCAATAAAGCTGTTTTATTTTTAAGACATATACAGGAAAAGGGTTAAATTCTTCTCATAACACTGTGATACCAGTTTTTATCAACTCTGATGGGGTTTGTGGGGGTCCTAATGAGGGTGATTGGATCAAGAATTGGTTTCTCTCCTGATCAGTGTAAACTAGATCTCATGATAGCACTCCAGGATCATAGTAATCAAGTCATCTGTTTTGAATCTTACTGCAGCCCTGAGGGGTGCTCACTGCCCTGTGGTTTACTTTATTCAGGATAATTTCATGCTGTAAATGAACCATGACAGGTAGCCTTATTTTATTCCTCATTGTATCTATAGTGCTTACCTGGAATACAATAGGTGCCAAATAAATATATGATGAGTGAATAAATTGGTGGACGGAGAGTTGGGCAACATGATTTGTAGAAAGACTTTGAAACCAGAAAATCTTTGGTTCAAATATCATCTCTACTAGTTACCAAATATGAAAAATAAAAGAAATTATTTAAATACTCTCAAACTCAATTTCTTTCAAAAGAAAAGAAATACAGCTCTTTCTTAGCATTCATCTTTAACTGAAATAATACAAGTTATGTGGTAAGTTGATGAATGTTAATTTGTATCCTTTTACTTCCACTAATTGGAAAAGCCCCAACTAGGTTGGTAACTGGCTTTGATTTAAGTCCTGTGGTAGCAATAAACATGAGCATTGACACTTTACTAATCACAGACTTAATGTCATGTGATATCTTTCCTCAATCATAGAAACTGACAGTGAAATTTGAACCCATAAAATGCCAGAATTGGGAGGGCTCTTAAGTAAGAGATCATTTAATCCAAGCCCTATACTTAATGGAGAATCCTCAAATTCCATAACATTAGTGGCCCATTTGGAGACTCTGGCATAATAAAATGAGTGGGCAGAGAAATAGCTGACAAGGTGGATGACAGACATCTGGGGGAACATCAGTGAGAAATTCCAAGAGTGATTCATTGTCCTTACCCCTGAAAAAGTCTCCTATGATAACTGACAGCTTAATCACCATGTGTGTATTTATAAGGGGTGAGGCAAAGGTCACTGCACAAGAAAGAACCACTAGAGGAACAGGTGTTGATCTTCAATCTGCTAAATATATTAGTCAAAGCAGAAGGTCCACAACAGGAAAAAACAGCCAGCATCTCCATAGGATCCTGCTTACAGCTCAATTGTATGGACAAAAATTTTAGTCTCTTCATTTATCTTTAGGCCTTACTTTCAAATGAAGAAATTATCTGAATTTGGCACCAGTGAAAGGTGATACACAGCTGAAAGAGGCAAATAATGCCTCCATTTATTAAGATCCTGAATCAAAAAACAAACCCTTAGATAATGAAGAAAGCAACTGAAAGTAAGCAAAGGATAATTTGCTAATGTGTTAAGTGAGACAGAGATATCTATTTATACTGTATGGGCAAAAGGAATGCTGCAGATTCTGTCTCTTTATAAAATTCACAAAAACAATTTAGGATAATAATGGTAGCCTAAGAGGAAAAGTAACACTGGGAGGCAGTACAGCTTAGTGGTTAAGAGAACAGGCTTGTTTTTTCAGTCAAAATCAAAGTCTAAGCTGATGTAGGAAGTAGTTTAATATTAGTCTAATACCCCCCCAGTACACACACACACACACACACACACACACGTACATTCCAGACATGTAGAAATAAACAAAAGCAAAGAAAATATCCAAATTGATCAGTAGAAATTGAAAGTTGTGTTTCAAAGGGATAAGTAAATCAGCAATATCTTTTAATTCCTGAAATTTTAATGTTCAAACAAAACAGAAATCAGGTTTGCAAGTTCTGTGTATATCATAGGGTTACAACTGGGAAACCAAAGGAAGGGGGACATAAGGGGGAAAAAGGGGATTCTTCTTTAATAAAAATTGAATTATTAAATGGGAGCACAATTATGTGGTCCCTGCCCCAAATCATACTTGGAAACTAAGTCAACCTGAAAAACAATATCCCTATACAATGTGACATGAAGAAAAGAAGGAAAGAAAATGCTTGGTAACAACAATAAAAAAAACCCCACAAAATAATATATCAGCAATCACAATAAATGTAAATGTATTAGAAACATTTATTTTAATACAGAGACGATTGGCTTAGATATTTAAAATTCAGCTACATGCTTTCTATAAGAAATATGTATAAGACTTCATTAACCAGAGAAATTAAAAGAAAAATGTGGAAGGTAAAATATATGTAACAGACATAATTAAAGTTAAGGTGAAAAACAATAAAGACAATGCAAGACATTATTTAATAATTAACAAAATAGCTACCATAAAAAAGTAAGCATCTAAAACTATGGCTTCCAAATACATAAAGTGAAAGTTGGCAGAATTAAAATGAGAACTAACCAAATCATAATCATAATGAGAGATTTTAGCACATCTCACTCAGGAACTGATAAAGTATACAAAAATTGCTATAATATTTTAATGAAACAATAAAATTGAGCTAATAAATGTATATATAAAAATACTGTCAAATCTAATAAAGCAACACACTATCTGATTCTGGCTCTATGACATCCCAGAAAAGGTAAAGCTATGGAAACAGTAACAAAATCAATGATTGACAGGGGTTGGATGAAGAAGAAACAAGTGGAGCACAGGTAAAGATTTAGAGTAGGAAAACTAAATGTACAATTCTATAAAGATATAAACATGACATTACAAATTTCTCAAACCTTAGGAACTTGCAACGCTTAGAATGAATCTTCATGCAAGTCATGGACTTTTAGATGATAATGTGTTGGTTTATCAGTTGTAGCAAATGTTAACACTGGTGCAATGTGTTGATAGTGGGGGGGGGCAGGTATGGAACACCTTTCTGTATGTTCTGCTTAATTTAGCTGTAAACCTAATAGTCTGTATTAAAAAAAAAAAAAAACTTCAATCCACTAAATGAAAAATATTCTCTTTATGCACATATGTAAAACTTGCAAAAAGTGAACACAGTCTAGGCCACAAAAAATTCAAAAAACTAAAAAATGAGTATTTTACCTCACTGTTTGGCAACAATGTAATAAAATGAGTAATCAGTATCCTAAGAATCCCCTCAAAAATCTATAGACTATACCTATGCTCTTCTAAATATTCATGTTAGATATATTACTACTTGTTCATTTTTTACTTTTGTTGCCTTTGCTTTGGAGTCAGATTCAAAGATAATTACCAAGACTAATGGTAAGGAATTTATTGCCTATGCATTCATCTTGGAGTTTTATGGCTTGCGGTTTTACATCCAAGTCTTTACTCCATTTTGGGTTAATTCTTGTATATGGTATGAAAGTGTTCCAATCATTCTTTCACATTTGACTATCCAGTTTTCCCGACCATTTATTGAAAAGACTGTCCTCTTTCCATTGTACATTCTTACTTCCTCTGTCATAAGTTAACTGACCATCTATGTGTGAAATTAGTTCTGGGGTATATCTTCTGTTCTATGTGACCTATGTATCTGTTTTATACCAAAATTACATTGTTTTGATTACCATAGCTTTGTGATATAGTTTTAAATCAGAGCATGTAATGCCTCCAGTTTTGTTCATCTTTATCCAGTGCTTTGTCTATTCAGGATGTTTTGTAGGTCCATATAAATTTCATAAATATTTCTTATCCTTCTGTGGAAAGTGCCTTTGGAATTTTGAGGATTGCATTTAATCTGTAGATTGCTTTGGGCATACAGAGAATTTTAAGTAATTACAGAATGATATGTGACAGTTGTTAGAATGAATGGATACATTTCTAGAGATATATAATTAAACAAATGTGACTCAAGAAGAAATTGAAAGCTTGAATATACCGACCACAATGAAGGAAGTTGAATTTGCAACAGAAATTATCACACCAAAAATATACATGTTCAGGCAGTTTTTGTAGGTGAGTTTTACCACCCTCTAAAGAAATTGGTAATTCCAGCTTTACAAACTATCCTGTGGATTAGATAAAGAAAGGAATCTTAGCATCTCATTTTATTAACTGGCATATTTTTGATGCTAAAACTTAAGAAAACAGAGTAAGTAAAGCTTAGTTTGGCCTTATTAATAAACAGAAATAGAAAACCACAATCGTAAATTTTCAGAAAATCTAATTAATCACTTCCATCTGTGTAAACATACAACAATCATCATGATGAGTTTATCCAGGAATGTAAGGAAAAGTCACCATTAGGAAACCTATCAATTCATCATAAAAACAGATTCACTGTACTTTGGCTATCAAAGTTGTCATGTTGGGAAGGTATCATTACTAGGCCAGATTAATGTGTCTTCAAGTGTAAGATACATGGTCATTGATTAAGAAATGTATTTTGTCTCTCATTCAGAAAAGGATTTAAGAAATAGATTACATTCATGTGGAATGGACAAAAGCATACATTTGCAATTCTGCCCAAAGTTTATGTTAACTCTTGCTCTCTGTTCCTATACAGTTGGAACATATTAGAACTGTCTGCACTTTTCAAGACATCACATAGATTCATTACATTGTTGCCATCATGCTGATTGGGCAGGGTAGACAAAAAGGTGACTAACACACTTAAGGATTTGGAAAGACATATGTGCTACACAGAAGGAAAAAATCCTACGATTCAGAGACCTGCTACTTTTTTTTGTTTTAATTTTCCATTTTAATGATTTTTAAAATTTATTTTTGCATAGAAGAACTCGGGTGTAGGCTGGAGGCATGGGGGGGTGAGAGAATTCACCAGACACAGAGTAGGGTACAGAACAGGCAGATTGGCTGAAATGCACTACTGAGGGGAAGAGTGGGGAAACAGGAGAGGTTGCTGTTCCATGTGGGTCATCTCCGTGGCTGGGGATCAAACTCAGGCTCTTGTAGTGATAGCTGTGAGACTTAACCTCTAGGCCACCAGGGAGGCCTGACTTGCCACTTTCTTAAAATCAATTATGCTTCCAATGGTCAGGAAGATGCCAGGATATCTACTCCATAGCAAAAGAAAATATGTAGCATCTTGTATACCTCATTACAAAAGGAAGCATAACTTCCCTTTGACTTAGAGGTATCTGACAGGTTTTTTGAGTACTAGAGGCAACACATTTCATAATGGCTCATATTCTGAGTGACGTAAATGATTGTAGGGCCCTGCCTGGTGGTGCAGCGGGTTAATGCACAGCACCAGGAAGCTGAAGCCACTTCAGAATGAGTTCGATTCCCGCCTGCCCCAGAGGTGACCACATGGCGTGGCAGACCTCTCCTGACCCGCCCGCTGCTCCCCTCAGCAGTGTACTTCATCGATCTGCCTGTTCTGCTCCCCGCTCTGTCCCTGGTGAATCCTCTCACCCTCCGCATCTCTGGCCTGTACCCCAGTTCTGTATGAATAAATAAATAAATCTCTAAAAAAAAAAAAAAAAAGATTGCCAGCTTTGGGTAGAGCTAAGAGAAAAACAGACCTCTGCAGAAAGTCAAGACTAATGCAAGAAATTGAATAAAATATATTCAAATATATATATAGGAACCATAAAAAACCTCCACTAACAAAAAGTAATCCTGAGAAAAGGGAGAGAAACAGAAACCTCAAGTAATGTAACTTTATACTAGAGGTTCACAGTAATTAAAGTAATATGCTATTAGAATAAAAATAAACATACCAGTTAATGGAGCAGTATAGAAATCCCAGAAATAAATCCATATATAAGTATCAATACTTAATTCATGATAAAGGAGCCACAACCATAAAATTGGGAAAGGAGTCTCTCAAATAAATGGTGCTGAGACAACTGGCCACATGGAAAAGAACAAACTTGAATCATTCTTTTACTCCATGCAGAAATATAAATTCTAAATGAATTAAAGATTTAAAGGACCTGCAACAGTTAAACATAAAAAGAAACAATGATTTCTATTCAGAAATAAAGATTTTCTCGAGACTTGACCCCTATGGTAAGGGGAAAAAACCAAAAATGAATAATTGGGATTAGCACAATTAAAAGACATTTTCACACCAAAAGAAAATTTAAGTAGATTAAGAAGACACCCTACTGAATAGGAGAATGTATACACACATAAAATAACTAACAAGATACAGAAAAACATTTAATTCAACATTAACAAAACACAACCCAATTAATAAATGGGTGCAGTATCTGAACAGACAAGTCACCAAAGAGGATATCCAGAAGTCCAATAGATTCATATAAATATTTTCATTATCACTTTCAGTAAGATGTATTAATCTCCTTTTTTCTCAAACTGTGAGAATGACACATATTAAAAAGTTCCCCAACAAGAAGTACTGGAGAGGATGCAGAGAAAGAGAAAATCTATTACACTATTAGTTTTGAATGAAAAACCATAGAGTTGGAAAGTGATGTGGATTTACATTTAATAAACTAAAAATGGAAATGCTATATGATCCAGCAATCCTACTCTTGGGCTACTATCCAAAGGCCATGAAACCATCAACCCCAAAATTTATATATTCTGCAATGTTTATTGCAGCATTATTTGCAGTACCTAGAATATACAAACAACCTAAGTACCCACTGATGGAAAATGGATCAAGTGTGGTGGTATATCCACATAATTGATAACTGTCCAACCATAAGGAAAAACAGAATGCTGTCATTTACAGCAATATGAAAAGAGTTTGAGGGAATTATATGTGGTAAAGCCAGTCAAATTGACACAGACAAATACTGGACATTTACATAGATAGTGATTACACATAGCAAATAACAAATAAAAACTAATAAACCAATAAAGGTATTGAGGCTTCTGAAGTTAAGCAAAACGGGGGAGCAAGAACAGGTCAAATGGGTATAAGTGGTGGTGGTGACTTACCTATTTTGATCTTTTGACTGTTTTAAAATCAAGTTGTATGTTTCGTTGTTGTTGAGTCATGTGAGTTGTAAAAAAAATCATGACATTTAGTATTCTCAGAATTGTACAGTTATAATTTCATTCTGGTTCCAAAATGCTTTCATTCCACAAAGAGAACCTCATACCCATTAAGAAGTTACTCCACATTCCTTCCTTCCACCAGACCCTGACAACCACTAATAAACTTTCTGGATCTATTTATTTGCCTGTTCTGGACATTTCATGTAGATGAAATCAGATATGATGTTTTGTGTATGGCTTCTTTCACTTAGCATAATGTTTTTGAGGTTGATCAATATTTCAGATATATCATTTTTATGGATGAATAATATTGCATTGTATGGATATATCAGTTTTGCTTATCCATCCAGGATGTTTCCACCTTTGGGCTATTTCAAATAGTCCTGGTATGAGCATTTGTGTACAATTGTTTGTTTGAACACCTGTTTTCAATTCTTTTGGATATAAAATTAAGAGTAGAATTGCTGGGTCATGTGGTAAATCTGTTAGACTTTGTAAGGAATTAAACTCTTAAACAGTGGCTGCACCTATTTCACATTAGTACTAGCAATTCATAAAGGTTTGAGATTCTTCCACATCATCTCCAGCACTTGTTACCCCTCCCCAACATTTTAGCGATTATAGACTTCCTGGTATAAAGGGGTATCCCATCATGATTTTGATTTGTATTTTCCTAACAACTGGATGCTGAGTATATTTTTCTGTGATTTTGGGTCATTTGTATACCTTATTTGGATCAATGTCTATTCTAGTCCTTTATCTGTTTCCTCTTTTGTTGAGGGAACATTAGTTTATAACACTACCTATGAGTTAGGGAACTATGTTGACACCTTGTCAGATGTATGTTACCACCATATCACCACATTCTAAGTATCCATAGTCCTCTACCATATACCATTTTCCCCTTTCCATCTTTGTTCTCACCCCTACACTTTCTCCCCATTCAGTAGTCTCAATTCTGCTGTCATATTCCTGGGGTTTATTTTGAATAAGTTTGCTCAGTTCCTTTGTAGGTTTTGTTGATGTTATTTGTTTTGTCTATATTCCACATGAGTGAAATCATTTGGTATCTCGCTTTCTGATGGATATCATTTAGCATAATTCCCTCTAGTTCCAGACATGTTAAAAATGGCAAGAATTCACCTTTTATATTGCTGAGTAATAGTCCGTCGCATATATACACAGCATCTTCTAATCCCACAGCTCTATCAATGGTAATTTAGATTCTTTCCTAACTTTTTTTATTGTAAAAAGTGCTGCAATGAACATAGAAATGCATATATTCTTTTAAATTAGTGATTTTACATTATTTGGGTAGATACCAAGGAGTAGAAATGCTGTATCATCTGGTAGACCTATTTTTAATATTTTGAGGAATGTTCATACTCTTTTCCATATGAACTGAAGTAGCTTGCATCCTTACCAACAATGTATGAGGGCTCCTTTTTCACTACATCCTCGCTAATATTTGATGTTTCTGGGATTTTGAGTGTGTTTGTTTTTAATATGGCCCATTCCCACAGTGTGAGGTGGTACCTCATTGAGTTTTGGACATGAATTTCCATGATAAAAGTGATGTTGAACTTTTTTTCATCTGCCTATTGGCCACCTATATATCCTCTTTGGAGAAGTGTCTATTAAACATTTCTGCCTATTTTTTATTGGGCTCTTTGATTCCTTTTTGTTGAATTGTATGAGTTCTTTGTAGACCTTGGATATCAGCCCCTTGACAAATGTAAAATGTGCAAATATTTTCTCCCTTTTTGCTTTAATGATAGTTTCCTCTGCTGTGTAGAAACTCATTCGTGTTTGCTTTGTTTTCGTTGCTGTTGGCGTTGTCCCCAAAGCCAGGCCTGAAGCCAGTGGCATTGAATGTTTGGCCTGTTTATTGTGTATGTATTTTATCCTTTCCAGTGTTGCAAATTTCTCAGATTAGTTCTTCATTTTTTATACATCTTGTTTCTCTCTTCTTTCACCTGTGTTCTTAGTGCATGCTATCCTTGAGGTCACTGATTTGATCCTCCATTTAATCTGTTGTACTTCCATAGCTTCTCTAGACTTAATTTATCTCATTTACTGAGCTCTTTACCACCTGTATTTCTGATATTTTCTTATTTAATTATTTTTTTAAAAGATTTATTTATTTATTCATACAGAACTGGGGTACAGGCCAGAGATGCAGAGGGTGAGAGAATTCACAAGAGACAGAGAGGGGAGCAGAACAGGCAGATCGACGAAGTACAATGCTGAGGGGAGCAGCGGGCGGGTCAGGAGAGGTCTGCCATGCCATGCGGTCTCCTCCGGGGCAAGCGGGGATTGAACTCATGCAGAAGTGGCTTAAGCTTCTTAGTGCAGTGCTTTAGCCCACTGCGCCACCAGGGAGGGCCGATATTTTCTTATTTAAATCTTATTTCTACCTTCTGTTCATTGATTTTTATTTCTGAACTAATTAATTTGATTATATCTTTGACTGTCTTTTCTGACCTGTCTTGTGTTTAGTCGACCAGCCTTTCTGAATTCTCCTGTATTACTTTACTTGTCTTCTTGCATTTCCTCCTATCATTTTGAGTTTTTTTATTTTAGCCATTCTGGATACTTTCTCTAGTAGAAAGACAGTATCATCCATTTTTAAAAAATATTTATTTGTGCATACAGAACTGGGGTACAGGCCAGAGGCACGGTTGTGATGAGAGGATTCACCAGACATGGAGTGGGGAATAGAAGAGAACTACTGATGAAGTACACTGATGAGGGGAGCAGCGGGCGGGTCAAGAGAGGTCTGCTGGCCATGTGGATCACCCCCAGGGCAGAGATCAAACTCATGCTGAAGTGGCTTTAGCTTCTAGGTGCTGTGCTTTAAACACCAGTGCCACCATGGAGGACCCCTATCTTCAATCTTTTTGTGTTTAGTTTCTGGAGCGTTATCCTCACCTGGTGATGCTATCTTTAGGTCCCATATTTCTATGTCTAATAGTTTTTGCCTATCCATATTGCTATTTGAGGGCTCCCTGTTTTATTATTGCTTTTAATATCCTTAGCATTTGATTTTATTGACTTACTTATTTCAGCTGTTTTAGCTGCTGTATGTTCTGAGATATATTTTGTAGTTGCTGAGTGAGAGGCATTGGGAGGGACTTGTTCAGATCCAGATGTGGGTGTGGCTGAGTTGGGCTGATTCTGGCAGGTGTAAGGAGACCCTTGATATCCCCCCTCTCTGGGGTTTAGAGTGAGAGATGCATATTACCTGTGCATTCCATAAAGCTCCCAGTCACAGGGACTGGGAAGGCGTAATGCAGATCAGTGTACCTTCTCTGCTGTTACCTTAACTGCGGACCCCATCTGTGTGGAGTATGTTAGCTCCTCCACAGTGTTTCAGATTTTTCATGGCTAGTGTATAGAAAAGCAATTCATTTTTATGCATTAAGCTTTCATCCTAAACTTTTATGAATGCCTACACTAACTCTGAAGATTTTGGTGAATTCTTTATAATTTTTGTATGTAAGATCATGTCATATTCAAATACAGATAACCTTACATGGTCCTTTCTAATCTGGATGCCTTTTATTTCATTTTCATTTCAAGTTATGGTGTATAGAATTTCCAATAAAATGATGAATCGAAATGCTTAAGGTAATCATTCTTCTCTTGTTACTAATCTTAAGGAGAAAGCTCCCATTCTTTCACTATTGAGAATGATAGTCTGCCTTGCAATTTTCATAAATGACTTCCATCAGACAGAGGAAGATTCCTTCCATTGCTAGTTTTCAATTTTTAATTATGAAAAGGGGGTTGGTATTTGTCAAATGCTTTTTCTACATCAGTTGTAGTGACCATCTGTGTTTTATCTCTTTCATTCATTAATATGGATACATGAACTGATTTTTTAAAAGACTTATTTATTTATTCATACAGAACTGAGGTATAGGCCAGAGATGCGTAGGGTGAAAGGATTCACCAGAGACAGAGTGGGGAGCAGAACAGGCCGACTGACGAAGTACACTGCTGAGGGGAGCAGTGGGCGGGTCAGGAGAGGTCTGCCAGGCCATGTGGATCTCCTCCAGAACAGGCGGAGATCGAACTCATGCGGAGGTGGCTTAAGCTTCTCAGTACTGTGCTTTAACCCACTGCGCCACCAGGGAGGGCCCTACATGAATTGATTTTTATGTGTTGAATTGCTCTTACTTTCCTGGGATAAATCTCACTTGCTCATGATGAATAGTCCTTTTAATGTGACGCTATTTTTGGTTTGCTAATATTTTTTTGCAAATATTTTGTTTGCCTGTGTTTAAAATGGATCTACAATTATCGTGTGATGTGTTTATCTGTCTTTGGTATCAAGGTAACTCTGGCCTTATACGATCAGTTATTTTGTGTTCTCATTTATTTTTTTGGAAGAGTTTGAGAATGGAGTTAATTCTTTAAAAGTTTGATAGAATTCACCAGAGAACTCATCTGGCTTTTCTTTTTAAGGAGGTTTATTTATTTCTGAATTCTTATTATTCACTCTTTATTATAGGTCATTGATTTATCTATTGTCTATTCTTTAGTCATTACGGCAGTTTTTATGTTTCTAGAGATTTGTTAATTTCATCTATGTTATATCACTTGCTGGTATTCATTGTTGATAATATTCTCTTTTTTTATTTTTACAAGGTTTATAGTAATGTCCACAGTTTCATTTCTGACATTAGTTATTTGAGTCTTGTTTTCTTGAACATTCGGGTTAAAGGTTTATCAAATTTGTTGAATTTTCCAATTTTCAGTTTTGTTCCTTTTACCTATTACCGTCCAATTCTGTTTTATTTATCTTGCCTCTAATATTTAGCATTTCCTTCCATATGTTAATTTTGATATTAGTTTGCTACTTTCCTTGTTAAAGTGTAAAGTTATGTTATTTATTTGATTCTTTTATTGATTTAGCAATCGCAGCTATAAATTTCCATATAAGAATGGCATTCACTTTATCATATTAATTTTGTATGTTTTATTATTATTCTCATTCATCTCAAAGTATTTTCTAATTTCATGTGCAATTTCTTCTGTGACCCATTTATTGTTTAAATATGTGTTGTTAAATTTTTCCAGTTTTCTTTCTTCACACCTTAAAATATATTTTAATAATTTGATGCTGCATTCTTATATCAGCTCAGAAAAATGTCAGAGGTGTCAGGAGAAAATCAAACATGCTACACCAATAAAAACGCACAGCATAACCACCTACGAGAGGCAAGGCTAGGAGCTACTGTCTGGCCTTCAGAAAGCAACAACCCTGTTCTGAGATTGTACTGTGTTTGTCAAGAAAAGCTTTTAACAGCAACGTCATAGACATAAAAGGGCCATTCCTGATCTATCCTTAACCCAAGTAAAAGATGTAAGCAAATTAGCACAAGATTTCTTTTTATGATATGCTAAAAGGAAAATATCTTCCTTAGGCCACAAAGGAGTAATATGTGGTATATACAAGAACCATATGCATCCTAGACATGTTGTCTGTAACCTCTGTGGACACTTGCCTGAATCCCCATCTGGGAGTAAAGGGCGTAATGGGGCTATTATTATTGGAGAATGTTTGTCTTTTGTGGTATATGTGGCATGTCTTTGAGGTTAGAGGGTGTAAAAATGAAAAAGCGGCCCTCCCTGGTGGCGCAGCGGGTTAAAGCACAGCACTAAGAAGCTTAAGCTTCTTCACATGAGTTCGAACCCCACCCGCCCTGGAGGTGACCACATGGCATTGCAGACCTCTCCTGACCCGCCCGCTGCTCCCCTCATCAGTGTACTTCGTCCATCTGCCTGTTCTGCTCCCTCCTCTGTCTCTGGTGAATCCTCTCACCCTCCATATCTCTGGCCTATACCCCAGTTCTGTATAAATAAATAAATCTTAAAAAAAAAAAAAAGAAAATAGAACAGGATGGACAAAGCATGGAATAATGATTATTGGGGCTCTCACTGGCTCCGTTTTGTCCCAGTTTCTCTTAGGCTCTCAGCATTCTCATGAAACTTCAGGAATGTACCATACAGAATCAATTAAATAATGTAGACCACACAGAACTGATTTGTTAATTGTCACCCCTCCACCCTCTGCTTCCAGTGTACTCCCTAAAGTAGCACAGGCAGGGGAAACCTAACTCCAAAGAGGGATCCCTAACACTTTTCCAGAGTCGAGTTCTGGCTAGTCCAAAAGGGGTCCTTCTTTCAAGGGCTTGGGAAACTAGACACTGCAGTTTTATCAGCATCAATGATGACATTTGTTTGGAGCAAATTTAGCCCCAGGAACTTTACAGTTGACTGCAGGAGAGGTTCCACCATTTGCCCCAATCCCTTCCATTGTAGCAGCTTGGCAGAAGTGTTCAGTTGTTGATGGAGCCAATCCCAAGGCTCTATCTGGCATAGTGGCAGGACCCGTGGAACAGGAGTACCAGCTGGCAAAGGAGCAGGGGGCACAGCACCTCTGTTTATGCCCATAGCACCTCCTTAGCCATTTGGCTCATCCGTTTCTCCTGCTCTCTCCTAGGGCAAGGGTCCCTTGAATCTGTCCTGACATTGCCACATCATTTTCTTTTTGCTGTTGCCACGTCTCTTCCATAAGGTGCCTCTGGTGCTCCTCCAGCCTGAGCCCCAGTTGCCTTCAGTTTTGCACTTTTTGATCATGCAACTCTTCCAACCTCTGAAATTCTTGAAGTCTCATCAAATCCTGCCCCATCAGCATGACCTGGTGCTCACGGCAAGCAGCCTCCCTCTTCATTTCCAGCTCCTCGTGAGTTTCCTGATGTTTCAGCCAACATGGTCCCATTGCTGTTTCTGCATCACAATGAGTGTCTTCCTGCGGATGGTGCTCATACTTGTGGGAACAAGACGTTACAAATCTAGGTGGCTGCTCTTGTTCCTTGTGAAATTACTGGCTTTTATAACCAGCTTTGCTGGAAGTCCCTCTGTGTCATCTAACTGCTCTATGGGTGCACAGTCACAGGCCTTCAAAATGTGATAGCAGGAAAGAAGCTTCACTGCATCTCTCCAGAGCTTTCTGAAAATTCAACAATACCTGTTCCTGGGGCTTTCTTCAGTCACCCACAATGACTGCAGCCCTCTCAGAAGACTTCCTCTGGACACATTCTGAGGCAGGTTTCCGACCATGAGGGGAGTCCTATAGCAAGCAATGCAACCATGCAGCTGCTTTTCCTGCAGTGGCGTATTGTCCAGTTCCCCGTGGGCAATTCTCCACTAGGGTTCTTGTTTCCAAGCAGAGAAAGCCAAAGCTCTCATCCTTATGGATAGACTTTTCCTGCCTATAGTTCTCAAATAGCTTTCTCATTTCCTCCTGGGTGATGTCAGGAAGAAGATTGCCCACAGAGACACTGTTAGGTGAAAGTCCCCTCTCCTGGTTTCCTTAAATTCCTCGCTAGTCAAGCCTTCATTTTGGCTGCTGGCTTATTGCCCATGTGTAGGTATTGGCGCTCATGGTGTTTGTTGCTGTTGCTGTTGCTGCTGCTGGTAGCAATGTTGATGATGCTTACTTGGAGTATGCTTTTCCTTCTCAAAGTTAAAGGTGTTATTCCCCTGCAGTCTTTTCTCCCCTGCTCCTACTGTTCTCACTTTGGAGTCATATCTTTCTACCGTTTTCACCCTTTTTTGATTTCTAATTTCATACCATTATGGTTAGGGTATCTACTCTGTAGGACTTCAGTCTTTTGAGTTTGCAAAGACTTTCTTTGTAACCTAACGTACGGTCAGTTTTGGTGAATATTCCACATGCATTTGAGAAAAATGTGTCTTCTGCGTTTTTGTTGTTGTTGGGTGGACTGTTTTGTGTGTCTGTTAAGTCCATTTGGTCTATAATGTTTTTAAAAATCTTCTATTTATTCTATTTATCCTGTCTATTTGGATCTATTTTTTTTCAGTACTGTTAATTTTTGCTTCATTATCAGACTCTGTTGATATAGAGAGAGATAGGTATGTGTGTTGATATATACACATATGTACGTATGTATGTTGATATATGTATGTATGTAAGTATATATACTATATATTTGTTACATATTCCTGAAAGATTGACACTATTATCAATATTTAATGATCTTGTAATGCTTTTTATCTTCAATTTTTTTTGTCTGATATAAGTATAGCTACTCCAACTGTTTTTTTAGCTGTTTGTATAAAATATCTTTTTTCATACTTTCACTTTCAACCTATTTGTATCTTTGATATAAGGTGAATCTTGTAGACAGTGATAGTTAAGTCATGTTTTCTTTTTCTACCCTATGACTCTCTATCTTTTAATTTGAAGTTTTATCCATTCTAACTCAAATTAATTGCTGTTAGGATTTACTTCTGACATCGTATTATGTGTTTTCTATAGGTGATATTTATTTTGTTCCCTTAATTTGTCCTTTACAGCCTTTTTGTGATCAATAATTTTTTTCTAATTTAACTTTTATTTCCTTCACATTGTTTTCTTTATATTTAAAATTTTTTTCTTAGTGGTCATTCTCAGAATTTCAATTAACACCTTAACTTTTGCAAAATAATTATATGATTAAATAATGCTATCTAAAGTTTACAAAACACATTTGAATTTTTTTTTAATTTTTACATCATTTTGTACATTTTTTTTTCATCTCAATGGTAATCCCCGTGGGTTTCCCATCACCAAGTCACCCGTGTGCCATCACCATAGTCCCGTGCACTTCCCTCCCCCCACCCTGTTTTTGATCCCATTCCCCTCTCCACCACCCACAAAATGTCTCTGGTATATGGCTGCTCATTATTCTTATTATTTTCTCACCTGGTCCATTATACTCCTGCTATTAGCGAAACCACCTGGTCTTTTTCTTTCTCTTTCTGGCTTATCTCACTAAGCATGATCTTTTCCAGCTCCATCCAAGTTGCTGCAAAAGACATGTGTTTCTTTTTTTTTTTTTGGTTGCTGAGTAATATTCCATTGTATATATGTACCACACCTTTTTAATCCAGTCATCTACTTTTGG
>NW_004567120.1:18145165-18159303 GCF_000260355.1 Condylura cristata | reverse complement strand
CCATGTTAAGCAGTTTGAGGAACCTCCAGACAGTTTTCCATAGTGGTTGTACTAGTTTGCATTCCCACCAGCAGTGCAGGAGAGTTCCTTTTTTTCCACATCCTCGCCAACATTTGTTGTTGCTAGTTGTTTGAAGATGTGCCATTCTTACTGGGGTGGGGTGACACACTTGAAATTTAATAATAAGAACAAATAATAACCCAGTTACAAAATGGATGAAGATCTAAGCAGATCTCTCAACAAGGAAGATAGAGTTGTCAAATAAGCCTATAAAAAGATGTTCAGTATCATATGTGAAAACAGAAATGCAAATTAAAACAAGATGTGGATCCTATTACCCATGTATTATAATTGTCAAAATCCAAAACACAGAAATATTAATGCTACCAAAAATGTGGAGCAAAGGAACTTTCACTCATTGCTGGTGAGGATGTAAAAATGGTACTACCATTTTGGAAGACAGCTTAAAGGTTTCTCAGAAATTTAAATATATCCTTACCATCTGATCTAGCAGTCGTTCTACTTGGTATCTACCTACATTATATCAACACAAAAATCTGAAAATAAATATTTAAAGCAACTTTATTCATAATTGTCAAACCCTGCAAATAACCTTGATGTCCTTCAGTAGGTGAATGGATATACTATTTTAACACTAAAAATAAATGAGTTATCATGCCAAGACAAAACATAGAAGTGCCCAAAATTTACATGGCCTGGTGAAAGAAACCAATTTGAAAAGGCTTTGTAGTACATGATTCCAACTGTGTGACATGGCAATGTTATGGAGACAGTGAAAGTGTCAATGGTTGCCAGTAATTGAATGGAGGAAGGGATGAATTGATGCAACGCAGTATTTTTAGTGGTGTGAAACTATTGTGGAAAATAATGTAGTGGTGGACATGTATAATTATACATTTGTCCAAACCAATGGAATAAACAACACACAGAGAAATCTAATGTAAACTATGGACTTTGCTAGATAATGATGTGTCAGTATCGGTTATAAATTCTAAGAAATGTACCACTTTGGAGGAGGATATTAATAGTGAATGGGTACTGGGGGTTGTGTGTCTATAGGAGAAAGGGATACGTAAAAACTGTACTTAATATTCAATTTTGCTGTGAATCTAAAACTGGTAAAAAATGGAGCACATGTATTAATAGAGAGAAAGAAATATTTTTAGGTTGAGATTGACAAAGAATTCCAGTTCTCCTGAATACCTATTTGTATGACCTTAAATTATTTGCTTAACCTCTTTAAGACTCAGTTTTCTTATTTGTAAATGAGGATACCTTATGGGTTGCTATGAGAATTAAATAATTTAGAACTTGCTCAGCATATGGTGTAATCATAGCTATTGTTATCAGATACTCATGGAGATGAGTGTATCATAAATTGTTCATGGATCTATAATTAAAACCTTTCCAGACATCTCCAGTATCTAATTTATTTTCCAATTCGGTGTTTTCTCTGTCTACTAAATGCTTTCTCTGTACAATAGCAAACCCCATTTAGTCTATTTTTTTTAAGATTTATTTATTTATTCATACAGAACTGGGGTACAGACCAGAGATGCGGAGGGTCAGAGGATTCACCAGGGACAGAGTGAGGAGCAGAGCAGGCAGATCTACGAAGTACACTGCTGAGGGGAGCAGCGGGCGGGTCAGGAGAGGTCTGCCGCGCCATGTGGATCTCCTCCAGGGCAGGCTGGGATTGAACTCATGCGTAAGTGGCTTAGGCTTCTTAGTGCAGTGCTTTAACCCACTGCGCCACCAGGGAGGACCGCATTTAGTCTATTTTTGACCATTTTAGAACTAAAGAATGAGTTTATCACCCTCCTATTAACACTTTAATGGGTATCTAGAACCTGGGTTCTAGTCACAGCTCCATGCCTACTTGAGGGGATGCTTTCTAGCACTTACTTTATGCCTTCTATAAGAGGCTAGTAATTTTTATCCTACCCCACCTACCTGTGATGGTTGTTGTGCAAATTGCAAAAACCTGCACTAGCTTTCCCCACTCAAGCCCAGTTACTCTCTAACCCTCTCCTTAGCCCACTAAAAATGTGGAAATCATTAAAATATTAATTAATTTATTAATTTTACAAACACGAGTTAGCAATTGTTTTACATTAAGCACACTATTAGTTGCTGAGGGAATAAATATTAATAAGGCATGGTCCCTCCTGTCAAGAAACCTAAAGTCCAGCCATAAATATGAAAAATTAATTTGTTATCATGTGGTAAATGTCTGGAAACAGATACAGATATGCAATGAGAACACAAATTAAGAGATTTACTGTAAGGGAAGCCTCCAAAGCTTCACAGAGAAGGATGAACACCATTTCCTGATGTTGGAAGGAAGAGAATTTTAGGTAGAGGGAACAGTATAAGTAAATTTGTGGAGTTACATATCGTAAGGATGTTATTTAGGTATGGTACAAAGAAAGCAAATGAAATATTCTTGGAAGGGGAAAATAGTGAATTATATTTAGAAATCTTGATTTTAATATTCATGTAGAGAAATCTCACTGGATGTGAGAAATAAATGAAACATAGATATGTCAAGATGTAGTATTCATCAGTATATAGGTTTTACTACACATGAGGGAGAGAGTGAGCTTGTTAATAATATTTTGTTTCTTGTTTAGGTGATTGTATAGGTCATGATGCTTTCACTGAGGTGTAGGAAATCAAATGGTCCCCTGGACATGTTGATTTCCAGATACCCAGGGGGCATTCACATGATCATGTTCAGTAGGTATTTGGTATTTGACACTATAGAAAGATATTCTGGTTGCAGATTAAAGATGATAGCTAAAGTAACAGAAATGAATGAAATTTCACAGGGAGCATGTATGGAACAGTAATAGACATTAAGCCAGAGTCAAGGTGAATACCAATATTTAATGACTAGCTAGACAAAGAAGATCCAGCAAAAAAAAAAAAAAAAGGCAGAGAGATATGAGAACAAGGAGAAAAAATTATAACTTGAGCCAAGTGAAGCAGAAATTTTGAGGGAGTAGCCAAATCTGTGATGTTGAAGATTGAGAGATCATGTAATAGGATTGACAAGTGTTTGTTGACTATTTCTTGCATGTTTACTTTTCACTTGCAATTTTGGACACCAAGCACTCTGAAAATATCAAGCCTAAAGATAGAATAAACACTGATTTTTCTACCCATCTGGTCACTAATACACCTTGCCCGAGTTCATCATTTACTGTGTGGGCTCTGATGATGTGGTTTCCCCGGAGCCCCTGAGCTGCCCAGATAAGGAAATGACTTGCCTTTGGTTGGAACTCTTGCAGTCAATTCAAGCAAAGAAATTAATTCTAAAACCCTGTCCTTAATGGAACTGACCGCACAGGCCTCCAATATGCAGAGGTTTATGTGCTGTGCCTGGACTATGTTAAGAAAATTAAAACTGGGTTTGTAACAAAAGGCCAAAGTGTCAAGTCACTAAAAGAAGAAAATTCCATTCACAACACAGATCCCTACTCTCACACTAGTTTATGATGAGAGAAAGTGAAGATTTATAATATGTTTTCTATAAAGGCTTGACAGCCACTGAACTGTGCCTCTGGAGGCCAGCCCAGAGTTTCAGCCTCATTATCCAGGGGGAGAGGGCAACGAGCAAGAATGCACAGTCGCAGAGCAAGCTTTGTGTGTAAGAAGACCACCTCTCACACCTGGCTTCTTGAACTCTGTGAGCTGGACTTTCTCAATATTTATACCAGAAAGCAAAGCAAGAAGTTGGTCCCTCAGCCAAAGCTCAAGGAACAGCTGTCATGTTCCAACTGCAGATGGATTGTTTATAGTCACGCCTCTGGCATCTTTGGAAGCTGTCCATAGGATAAGCTAGGTTATGCTGCAGTAAGAAGCAGCATCAGACTTTTAGTGGCTTATGAAAGATGTTTATCTCTTGCTTATAACACATGTCCAAATTAGTTTAGTGGGTGGGCAGAGGGAAAGTTTCTACTCATAAGCAGATCTGAATTGTCCTTACTCTGAGATCCCAGATAATAGAGAAGGAGCCAGTCGTGTGGTATATCACCAGTCAACAAGTCATACAGAAATGGAAGGTAACAAGCAAAGCTCTGGTTCTTCTAACTTCTGCCTAAAAGCAACATAGGCCACATCCGTTCATATGTCAACAACAAAAACATACCATACATCTGAACCACATTGTATTTTTTAATTCATTTTTTGAAATTGTGATATCAGTTTATAGTACTGGATATGATTCAGAGGTATAGGGTCACATTTTTTCATATGTATGATATCATACCATCTCTACCACCAAAGCTCCCATAATCCACCACCATAGATCAATGCCCACTTGCCCCCCTCTATTTTCCACTGTTACACTCCCTTGTTTCTCTCTATTCTACATGTGTGAGTGCTTGTATGTCTCCTCTGGACTTAATTTCACTTAGCATAACCCCTTTCAGTTCCATCCATGTTGTTTCATATGGCAAAGGAGTATTATCCTTCTGTGGGTAGAGACCTTCAGGGAATGACACCAGGTGAACTTCCAGTGTAAAGGTGGATACATATGATGACAGCAGAAATCCTTGCTTTGTTATCAATCTTAGAGGAAAAGCATTTCCATCTTTCATCATTATGTATATTGTTATCTATACAGTCTCTCCTCTTCCTTTTCCTCTTACTTCTTCAATCTTCCTTATATATTTAGGCAATTTTGCTTTATTTCTGACTTGCTGAGTTATACCTTGAATTAGTTTTTACCTAGAAGTTTTACCTTTTACCTTAGAATTTTACCTGGTATTTGGATTTTGTGTGATGTGTTTCATGCAATGATTTTTGAATATAGTTAATTTATAGTCATCAAATTTAACTACTGAACATTAACAACAGCCATGTGAAATGATACTATTATCTGTCCACTTACATATGAATCAATGAGTTCATAGATGTTAAGTTGCTTAAAATCAATCAGTATAGAACAAATCTGGGAATCAAACCTAAGATACATTCACATCATTACTCATGTCTTCTTACTCTGTTAGTGTTGGAGAAATAGCAAGGGCCCAAATCTGACCCTTAAATGACATCCTGAATCAACATTACCCCTGATGGTTTTACAGATTCCACCCCATCAACATGCTGAAGATCCAGCATCTCAGGTGCAGAGACTACCCTCCCAGTATTCCATGATTCTGACTTCCTATATGGGGAAGGTCACTGTGAGGTAGAAGTGGAGTTAAGCAATCATGCTTGGCTTATACCTGAACACATGTGGGTTCTCTCTTGTTTCTCTGATTTCAGCTTGCATCCAGGGACTTGGAGGGGACTTTGAGGACACATGTTGAAGAAAGACACATGACGAAGCTACTCCTGGTTTGACAATGGCAGCTGTTAGCTTGATGTGACAGATTTTGCATTTTCTATCTCTCTATTCCAGCCCTCTGAGAACTATCTCACCCATTTCTCATTCCCCTTCAGAAAGTAACTTAATCTTGCAGAAAATATTCAGGCCTCAGTGGCCCTTCTTTGAGGTGATCCTCTTTGGTTTAACATTTTCCCACAAATCGATGAGCAGTTTTCAGAGTTATATTGGGAACCTGTTATTTGAAATCCTGTATTGTCTCTCTTTCCACAGACACACACACATATGCACACGCATAGTCATATATATGCACACCATGTCTATTATTTTTTTTTCTTTTGCCTTTGTGTGCATGGATGGGTGAATACCTTTCAGAGAAGGTTCTCCTCAACAGTTTGGGGTCACTCAGGGCCCCTCAATCATGCACTAATGTTAACGGGAAAGGATGTCCTGAGCTAACTCTACAGATACAGGTTTGTGGACTCCACCCCCCACCCTAGACACCAGAACTATGAATCCCAGCAACACCAAAGGGAGGACTGCTAGGACCCAAGGGCAGAGTTACACAGCCATGTTTGTTAAAAATACAAATCCCAGCAACACCAAAGGGAGGAAGGCCAGGACCTGAGGACAGAGTTAAGCAGCCATTTTGGGGTTTTGGATATTAAGCCTGACATGCTGGGCTGAGGTTCTCTCAGCCTCGTGGCTGGTGGCTGTTTGCTTGGTTTTTCATTAGCTTTCAGTGTGCTATTGGGGTTCCAGGTTAGCAGAACTGGTAGGACATATTTGTTAACTTGTATCCCTCTCATCTTTCCCTGGGCTGTTCCTTTCCTTTTATTCCTTTTTAAATAAACCCATTATTAACCTCTGTGTGTGTGTGTGTGTGTCTGTGTGTCTGTATGTGTGTGTTTCTGCAGGGCAGTTGAATCTTAAATGCCCAGGTGAGGACCTATATATAGGCAACCCAGTTCACATTGGGTTACCCTGCAACAGTAACACTAGTCTTCCTTCTGGTGCTGATCAGAAATTCATTAGCCTATGAGCTTCTTCATTGTATAGTAAACAAGGGAACTTGACTACACTAAATAGACTTTTAACAAAAATAAGGATTCTCTCTCCTTTCCTTGCTTGAACAGCAGTCCCTTTCCTGGAAGTTATCAAAGTTGGTGTTAAATCAGAGCCAAAGTTCATAGAAATGTTGTTTTTGGAACCATTGGATGGAAAGGGGTGCTAGAAGGTGTGGTGGTCAAGCTAAATTACTTGAAGTTCCTAGATCAGCATTCTAAGGGTGAGTGTGTGCTGCCACCAGAGACACGCCTATCAAGCTGCCCTTAAATGGATTCATGTGTGTGCAAAATCTGTTTAGTGACATACTGGAATCATGAACTCTGGTGGCTCAGAAGAGGTTTTCTCTAAAGGGTAAGAACAGCTACTTCATACAATTATTTTCCAAAAATAATTAAATTAAGCAGCTTTCTCTATTGTTACCTTTTTTTTCATTTGTTTTAAAATAAATAGCCCCAGGGTTTTTTCCCCTCTATGTCCTTGTAACTATACTTGGTGAATCAAAATAAATATTTCCCTCCTCTTTCAAAGGAAATAAATGTGTGTGGCCAACTTCTTTAGATTCATTCTCAGTCCCTCTTTCACTCTCTCTAGCCCCAAACCCTCTTTGCTGCATTTCATGGTATCTCATTCACCACAAACTCTGCTACCTTAAATCAGAATATTTTGTACTTTCAGATAAAATTTCAGAGGCAAACACATTCTCCAGCTTGTCCAATTCTTATTGCTCAAAAAATGGGCTAATGACTATGCTTTATTCTTTCTCAGTAAGTAAGTTTTCTCAGTAGGTAAGTTTTATACTTAACCAGACTATGGCAGTATATGAGTATTTCACCCTCAAGATATTATGATAGGGAGTCATTCCTTGACTTTTCCCCCAGTGAGGCCCAAGTCGAAGGATTACTTTTGTTCAATTCCTGGGCTCCCTTGAGTAATCCTGTCAACTTCCACCTCTGTATCTGTGGGCCTGAGTTGGCTGAACAAGCTCCAGTCTATTCATCTAAAGAAATAAGGTAAAAAAAAATAAGCTGGGTTCATGTGTGCAATTGACTATAGCTCAAATTTTGTGGAGATGGAAGTATCCTTTTCTGGAAAAATAATTGGCTGAATCCAGAGATCCCTCTCAGCATTGGCAGAGTGGACAGCTGCCTCTGAAGAACTAATAGCCACCTCCCCTACTTACTCATTAAGTCAGACATATACACACTTTTCCCTTCCAGTCACAAGGTCTTAACAGGGAAGGTGTAGTGAAGAAGGGAAGCACACTGATTGTCCCTAAGAATGGAAATAATCTGAGCAGAAAACACTAAGGAGGGGTGGGGAAGAGAGTGTAGCAGCCCCTGCATTAGGTGGACAAAGGATCACCTTGCACAAAGAAGTCTCTCAAAGGTTTGAGGGCTCTCTAAGTTTACTGTAACCTGTTACAAAGTTGATCTGTGATACCCTAGACAGTGTCTAACTGCACATTTCCTGTCCTCCATAGCCAAATGTTTTTCCCTGTTGCATTGGGACAATTTTCTACCTGTTCAGAAGTATCAGCATATCCTTGCCATCTTAAATGCTGAATTTTTTTTCACAGAGAAAAGACCCCTAAAATACAGAAGTGTGTAGCTAACTGGCTCTTTAGCTGCAGGGATATTCTTCCAGACAAGAAACCATTTCCCAGTCACCATAAGTTAATGTTTATTTTGGACTCTAGAAATAATTCTAGAGATCGGTATCTAAAGATAGCAGTCTGCTCTTCTCTAGACTAGGCTGCACTAGACTAGGCAAGAGCAAAGACAAGCATTATGAGGTATTCATAACCCTAATGTTGACTGGGATACCAGAACCTTCCCCATCCCATTTCTCTGCATTCCTGCCATTATGGAGGTAATGGGGCAGATGGTGACTAAACACATTTGTAGCTGACAAAAAAAAGTTAAGACATCAGAAATGGGGGTCATACTTGTGTGAAAGAGGAAAAAGGCAATCACATAGAATGGGGGGAGGGGAGGGTGGAATTAACATCTAGCATAATAACTCTGAGGAATAGCCTTTCTGGTGGTACAAGGATTAAAGTCTTAGTGCTATCAAGCTGGAGCCAGACACTGGGGCATGCGTTCGATCCCCAACCAGGGAGCTGACCCACATGGCACATCAGACCTCTCCTGTCTGACCCACTGCTCCCCTTAGCAGTGTTCAGTCAGTCTACCTGTTCTGCTCCCTACTCTGTCTCTGGTGAATCCTCTCACCCCCACCACCACAATTCTGGTCTTTTCTGTATACGAGAACTTCTTGTATGAATTTAAAAAAAAAAAAGTCTGAGGAAAAGATAATTGGTAACTGGAGACACCTGGGTCAATGAACAAGTACAGAAAGACCAGCCAGATTCTGTTATCTCCTAGATTTATCCTTAAGAGTTGAGTTATACAAAAAGTTCTTCTGGAACAGGGATACCTGCTGGATATTATAACTCCAATAATAATCAACTAACTTTATTGAGCTCCTACTATAAGCCCATGCTTGACTGTGTTACTAAGATACTAGGCCATGAAGTCACAATCCAGTGATGGAAATTCCATCATAAACCAATGTGATCACTCCCCTCAGCCACTGCTCAGTGATGGGGAGTCAACAGTGAATACAGCAGCATGGCTCCTTCAGATGGTAATGTGTTCCCTGAATCCTTTTCTTCTCCCCATACAAAACTACACAATATTTCTCAGTCTTCCATACAGTTAGATGTGATTGAGCTTCAGCAAACAAAAACTGAACAGAAGTGCTGTGTGTACCTTTACATACCATAAAGCCCACTTCAGGTGTATGGTCTTCTCTTTTTCTGTTAATGGGCTGAATATGGATTCTCAAGAGGACATTAGAAACCCAAATGTTAAAGATACTAAAACTCCTATCAGCCTGGGCCCTGAATGATTTCAGAGAACAGACTATAAATCATTAATACCCCACCTTAGTGTCACCAACTGGACTCGATGTGAGTAAAAATAATAATAATAAATCGATGTTGTTCAGCCTTTAAGAATCCCTGTTGATTATCTCCTACTGAAGGTAGCATTATATCAAAGTCAAAATCAATGTCCCTTACCTTCATGGAGCTTGTAGTGAAGTGGGTACTCAGTACTCAGGAGAGTCCAAAGTCCAATGGAAAATTAATGTAGGCCAATACAGAAAATATTGCAATACTGTAACATTGAGAAGAATCTTGAGGGAGAAAAAAACACTCCACACAAGAGACAGTAAGTCGAGTAGAGGGCAGCATATGCAAAGACCACACAATGAGAGAGCTCAAGGGGAGGATGACTAAAGAGCAGAAGGGCCCAGGGTTGGGGGAGTTCCAACTCTGAGATGTGAAAAAACTGCTAGACCACTATGTGGACATATCTGTGTGATCCCAGGCATGGGTATATTTGGAAACATGTGAAGCTTTGGGGTAAGCCAGCATGAGACACTCTTTCATCACATCGATTCAAAACAATTCCCAGACAAGAAGACCAAGGGTGAGGAAATGAAAGCTGTGACCTCAGTTCTTGCTGCTGGTAAGTCTGGATTTCTTGACTCATATTCTGAACCCCATCCCTTAATATTCTCACCCCTATCTACTGGAAGAGCCCAGTAAGTGGTCTTGTCTTCACCCTCCTATTTACAAAAATTCCTCTTTTGGGCAATAATCCACACGCTATGCTCTACAGCTGCAGCCTGGGAACACCTTCCAGAAGGTGAGGTCCCAGGAGCCAAGAGTCAAAAAGAAAGAGCAACCACCTGCATGTTTTGTTAATAATGCTGTGACATCTGATTAATTTCAAATGAATATCCCAATGCTTCATAAGTTCCTGGGTAGAGCTCTGACATCCCACAATTAACCTTAAATGGATATGCTCCATGCAGGACGTTGGAATGAGAATGATACTTATCTGAGGGTGTAGATAAACAAGTAAATCGATAGACTGAACTTGAAGGAGGGAACTTTGAGACACCCCCCCCCCCAGTTCAAATGTCTTAATGTAGTAACAGCTGAGAAAACTGAGACTCAGGGAGGGGTCCTGACTTGTCTTGAGTCACAGAGTGAGTAAGAACAAGACCTCCAGGTCATAACTCCCAGTCTAGTGCTCTTTCCAGGATACTCATCAAGTAAATAGACCAATTGGAAACATGCTGGAAGTCACCAATGGGGGAAATAGTGGGCGGTTCCAAAGGCTGGGAACTTAACATCTGGCCAAAATCTTACAGACAAGGCTCAGACAAAACGTTTCCTTCTATGGACTTTCCAATGTGTTGCCTGTAGTCTGGAAACAGCAGGCAGGGGAGAAATTAACTTAAGCCTGTGGCTGCTTCACTTTGTAAAAGATGAAGCCAAGGAAGTGGCCACCTCTGTGATCCTATCTAACAGGTAGAGGAGGTTTTCCTGCCCTAGATGATATGCCCCAGCAGCCTGCTGTTCAGGTAAGTATTGTTTTTCCTGGAGGTTGCCTTTAAAAAGGCCTTGGCAAGAAGACACTGAAGTTTTTTCCAGCCACTTAAATATTAGTATGAATTAGTTTTGTATTTTATGTCCAGATGTTCTATCAATCCACAGCAAGGAAAGCAGCAAATTTAATGTAAACCAGGGCAAAACTGATCATGGGGTGCTTGGATGGGGCTACAAATCCAGGCTGCATCATACTGCAAGTTCCAGGAGCTCTGTGGTGTGCACACTTCAGTCCTAGTCATTGCTTTCCAAAAGTCTCATTGACCATGCCCTTGAACTTGCCACACAAGGAGTCTCTTCACCTCTTCCTGCACCTGGACTTAAAGCAATCAATCCTGTCCCAGTCCCTGAGGGTAGCACAGTGGGTGAGCTCTTACAAAGCTCTTTCTGTGCCTTGGAAGTCACAGAAACCAGGGAAACAGAGGTGAATTGCAACACCAAGAATTAAAGTTAAATATGAGGGAAAGTTTTTTAGTAATAAAGGGATGTCCAAACAACTCCCTTGAAAAAAATCTTGCAAATAAAAGGCAATCGAAAATTTCAATAGAGAAACAAACTGCAAGAATATATTTCCAACAAATAGTACAGAAATCACCAACAAATAGTACAGAAATCACCATTTTTACAGTTTGATATGAAAAAGACAACCATGAAACAGAAAAACAGCAAAAATTATAAACCAGTAAATCATAGTAGAAAATCTCTATTACTACCTCAGAGTTACAGCAGGCTCAGAGTACAAGATATTCCACTAACAACCAAGAAAAGAAATATTAATATTACTAGGAAATATCTTTTACCCTTCAGATTACAAAAATAAAAACTTAAGAGGTTGTGAGTATTCAGTATTGGAGAGCACTCTTATACACTGCTGGTGGGAATATGAATTGCTTCAAATTTTTCTGTAATGGAAGTAGGTATAATATAAAAATCGTGGCTGCACATACTGTTTGACCTTGTGTTCTCACTGTGGGGAATATATTACGCATAGTAACAAGCACAAGTATATGACGATGTATATACAGTGGCATCACATATAGTGTATAATAATTGTTTACCTATATGTGTATGTATATGCATATATATATAGTGTGTGTACACACACACACTATATATATATATAATGGAATAAAATGGAAACAACATAATATCCATTAATAAGGGTTTGTTAGAATAAATTAAGGTATATCCATTATATATTTAACTTACTACAGAACATTCGGGATGTGCCTATATCAAGAATATTCTGCAGGTATTTTTTAATGGATTAGATCTATAGCACTAATCCAGAGGAATGTCCATGACATATTGGTCAGTGAAAATTGTATAATAATTTGTAAGTGTGATGTCATATTTACAAACCAAAAAAATGTTTATGTGTTTGCCTGTGTAGAAAGACATGAGCATACACACATCAAGCTGATAATGTTTACTTTTGCTGGGAGGACAGAATTGGAGGATGAGGGGTAGAGAGAAGTGGAAAAACTTTTTCTTCATGTACTGTTTTATTTTTTTGTGTGACAACAGAATATATTACATTTTTGAAGTAGAAAATATCGTTTTTAATATGGAGGAAATACCAACTTTTTTTAGTTAGTAAAAGTACTTAAAGACATTTTCCACTTTTAAAATACTGATGCAGTATTTTTAACACCCCAGGGTCTATTAGGAAACAACAGATGGCACATTCCCACTCTTAGAACCATTTTGTGCAAATCCAAGAGAAAGAATCCTATTTCCCCACAGACTAGAAAGTCTGTCACAGTGGAAGCTCTTGGGAAACGATGTTGTGGAATCAGGGCCAAAGGCCAGCTGACACCCTGGGGCAGACGACAGAGTGTATGTTCATCACAGGGTGTGTGACTGCACTGAAATATGAAAAACCTGCTTTCTTATGTGTCTCATAAACCAGTTCTAAAGGCATTTTCCAAAAAAGAAGTCCAAAATGTTTGGGCAGCAGCGGCTGCTTTGGTGTAAGCCTGTTCCCCCAAGGTTGCTATTTGGAAGGACAACACTCAACCACTTCAAAGTGGTTCTGATCTGTTGGTATAAAAATGTTCTGGCCGTTGATGTGAAAAACACAAAGGGCTGTCTCATTTTATGACCACAACAATTCTGCTAAGTGCAAAAACGACCTAATCCTGGATATCTGTACTTTTAATTCAGCCTCTGAGAGGATTGCTTCAGTGGGTTCAGGTGACTTACAACCAAGCTAAACTGATGTCACTGCAGCCTCGGAGTCCTCGGCTCTGTACAGTGAAAACCAGCCTCGCATAGGAAACCCAAAGAGTGCTTGGTGTCAACTTCTACTACCACTAGTGAGGGACACTACTACCCTCTGTGAGTGCCGAGTTCTTTGCGTCAGGAGTTGTGTCAAGTGACAATGAAATTAAGTCACCGGTAGGATAAATAACTTGCCAAAGGCCACACAGTTAGTATAACTTGGAATTAGAGACTGAAGCCAGTTTGATTCAAAGTCTTTTGCTCCTATCCTGTTAGAGGGTTATATCAAATTTTTATCTTGTGTGTATAAATTCATTAGGGACAAAAGTTGCACCACCATTGGATTTATTTTGCTGTGTCCTGATTCATACAGTGAGTTGTGGGTCTCATCAGTTGAGAGCAGTTGGGTACACAAGACGGATTGTGGGCTCAACAGCCTCACAGGATCACTGCAGGTCCCCACCTCGTGACTTGCTATCCTAACCTCAGCCGCCTGGTTCTTAAAGTCCCCTATGATGCATGGGATTGTACCAAGGATGAAATGAGTGAGTAAATAGTTCTCCTAATTGTCAGACACAGAGGGAGTCAGAAATAATATGAACCATGCTTATAATTATCATAGTAGTATGGACCATTACAGCTACTACAGCCATTTTCATTATCCATAAATATATGTCAATTCACTTGGCTTGACCTTCGGAATATGATTTTTTTGTCATAAAAAGTAGTCTGCGAAACAGCAAGTAGGATACATCATATCACTGTTCTTTAAAAATGCACAGAGAGGGCTCTCCCTGGTGGTGCAATGGGTTAAAGCACCACATCATGAAGCTCTCCAAAGCCACTGCAGCACAAGTTTGATCCCCAGCCAGGGAACTGACCCACAAGGCGTGGCAGACCTCTTCTGGCCCACCCTCTGCTACCCTCGTCAGTGTACTTCTTCAGTCTGCCTGTTCTGCTCCCCACTCTGTCTCTGGTGAATCTTCTCACCCACCACACCTCTGGCCTGTACCCCAGTTCTGTAAGCAT
>NW_004567120.1:18126320-18144297 GCF_000260355.1 Condylura cristata | reverse complement strand
ATCGAACTCATGCGGAAGCGGCTTTAGATTCTCAGTGCTGTGCTTTAACCCGCTGCGCCACCCGGGAGGGCCTACACCGCAGTTCTTTTATGCATAAATAAAAATTAAATAACTAAATGACTTAGTAAAGGCCATGAGATGACACATTTCACAATATGCTTCTTTTTCTCTCTCTCTGAATAAAAAATAGGTTTGTGGATTTAGCCACCTAGTTATCCAAGCAGTGATGCCTCAGCAAGGGGGCAGGTGAGGACCGCCAGGTGCTGCCCACAACTCCGTCCCACCGCTCAAATGGGAGAATGCACAAGCAGGATGCAGGGGAAAGGTAAGTCAGCGGTGTATTCAGCTCAGCAGGCCAGGGCCATGGACACACGTAAATTAAAACACCTTTGAATTACCTTCCTCATACAATGGAAAATAATGAAAGGAAATATATACATATGCCCAGTACATATAATACAAAATCAGGTCAAGTTTGAAATTAGATGCCTCTCAAAACCCACCAAGAGATTTAGGTGTTAGTCTGGATGCAGGAAAACTAACTACTTATAGTCACTGTCTTATTACCCAGCATAGCCAAGGTAAGGCTTGGATGTGGTGATCTAAATAAGTAACATCACGAATGAAAGAGAAAATGAGGCCTGGATAAAGAAAAGTTTCATTTGTTGGAGCCACAGACATTTGGAGGGGATTGAATACGAACCCAAACAGACCCTATTCCAAGCAAGTGTAATCTGAATTCAACCCTGAGTCCTGGAAACCAAACACCTAGAAAACAAAATGTGGGTAAGTGGGGAGGGGTTGTGCCTTGGGAAACTGAGGCAAGTTGTAACCACACTTGTGTGCTCTTGCTTAGGAGCTAAGTCTTTTGAAGAGATCTGATTCCAGGTAGAGTGAAGGATGTAATGTTAGGTTCTTTTCAGAGTATAAACTGGTAGTTGTACTATCTCCTACATCCTTCATGAGGTCATGTGACAAATTCCACAACTGATTTTATCCCTGGAGCGATGGTCCCTCCTATTCAGCTAATTGAGGTATTATTCTCAGGTGCGATGGAGTTTCCGCTTCATCCAAGATTGGCCTCCCTGTTGCTGGGGTCTGGTCCCAAATTCAAAGGAAACAGAGTACAGATAAGTTTGCAAAGATAAGGCCAAGACTGGGGCCCTGATATGAACATTAAATCCTCCTGATTTAGTGGAATATTTTCTGTAGGTTTCTTCTAAGGTGATCACCTTCCCTCAGGGTTCCTCTTATGCCTCATACCCCAATATAATCTGCTTCTCATTTTTTCTCTGCTGTATACAGTAGTATGTCCAAAAATAAAATCACTCTATAACCTGGTGGTGGAGAAAACTTCCCTATGATTAAAAATTAAGACATGATTAAGGAAAGAGCTATATATTTAATTTGATTTAAAATTATATGGCAAACCGGCCCTCCCAGATGGCGCAGCCGGTTAAAGCACAGCATTAAGAAGCTAAAGCCACTTCCGCATGAGTTCGATCCCCGCCTGCCCCGGAGGTGACCACATGGCGTGGCAGACCTCTCCTGACCTGCCTGCTGCTCCCCTCAGCAGTGTACTTCATCGATCTGCCTGTTCTGCTCCCCACTCTGTCTCTGGTGAATCCTCTCACCCTCCGCATCTCTGGCTTGTACCCCAGTTCTGTATGAATAAATAAATAAATCCTAAAAATATATATATGGCAATCCAAAAGAAGGAAAACAAAAGCAAAATTGAACCAATGACATTAATCAAATTAAAAGCATTGTATAGCAAAAGAAATGATTGTCAAGGAAATGTAAATCAAAGTTACAATGAGATACCACCTCACACCTGTGAGAATGGCTCATCTCAAAAAAGACCAGAGAAATATGTTAACGAGAATATGGAGAAAACAGAATGCTGAATACTATTGGTGGTAATGTAGACTGGCCCAGTCCCTATGGAAAGCAGTATGGAATTTTCTGTGATCCTAGGTATCTACCTGAAGGATGCAAAGACACCCACTTGAAGAGATATGTGCACTCCTGTTACAGTGCAACACCCCCAAAATGAATGGGATAGCCAGAGTGTGTATTCTTACCTGCATACTCAGAACTCAGAACAAGACCCAACTGCAGGCACATATAGAGCAGAAAAGGTTTATTTACATAGAAAAATGAAAATAGGGTCAACCCAGGAAGAAAGAGAATGAGATTATCTGGTGAATGCATCCTACTAGTGTTACCCCAATCAAACAATACTAAACTAATTTTAATAATGCTGTGCTCTAGACATTTATTTGCTTGCTTTACCCTAGTGCCAGCGCTGAGGATGATTCTAATTTAAACCAGCTGGAGTGATATTTTCCAGATTCTCTTATGCTGTTATGATGGTCAGATTGTGAAGCAGCTAGCAGCTCCATCAGTGTCACTCAAATGTCACTCTGTATTGCATTGAACAATAAAGATGACAGGGCCCCATATATAGTCTCATTCAACATGCTAGCACATGCTTCTTCACCTGTGTCCTTTATACCTGTAAGCAGTAAAAGAGAGCAAGCCCTGCTGAGTGAGCAATTTCAAGTCTCTCTGTATATTGCTTGTGTCCCTAATGGCCAAAGCAAGTCATCCAGCCTATCCCAGAGTCAATATGGGTGGAGATTTATCAAGGCATGGAACAAGGCGGTATGAGCATACAAAGGACCGTTACTCCAGCACAATGCCCAATGGTGAGTTATAGACAGGCAAGAGGATGATAATGGTGAATGCATCAACTGAATACATAGCTAATATATAACCAGGAGAAGACCAGAGAAGGATTTTCTCTGTCTAGGCATCAGCCACTCAAAAAAGAACTGCCTCACTGAAGTAATGATATTGAATGGAAGCACCATGCATATCCCTTGGAGTTTCAAGCATGGGCTTTCTGCTTTCTAAGGAACTGCCCCATGTGTGACTTATCTCCTAAGTCTCTGACTGGTGAGAACCCAAGAAAGTCATTCCCAATGCTTGCAAATAGCTTACACCACAGAGGAGTGCAAGGAGTCTATGCACAGCAATTCCTCATTTGGAGAAGTTGAGAATCCTTGTTTTGGAATAAAAGCAACCTTAATTCCTACATTTAGTACATAAATACCATCTGCCACAGTATGTAAGGACTGGTTCTCTTAACTCAGCGGCTCTCTGAATCTGCATCCACTTGCATAAAGACACAAAAGTTACCATTTTCCTACTGGTTCCAGGAAGAATTTGACTAATCAACCAATAAAAAGGCATATCTGATAAACTATTAAAATAAAAAAGAATATCTGCACATATACAACTCATTTTAACCCCATCTCCTATTTGGAGTCTCATATCCAACCACATTGCTCCAAACCTGGCTCCAAGAAACTCTCTGATCATTTTGTTAATAAAAAAAGAAATGGGGGTTTGTCTTCTGTCTTTGGAACTCTTAAGAAGTCAAGTTCTGAAATGCCATCCTTGCCTGCTAGGAACTTCAGTCAAACACCAATAACCACTGATGTGTGCAAAAATGAGAACACAGAACCAATAATATGATTGTGGTTTCAGTCACCATACATGGTGTATGAACTTATCCCCAAACAAGCAATTGGAGCAACTGTCAAATGCATCCAGGGTTTGTTCCGAAAAATGTCAGCAGTCTCATTCATTCTTCCCTGGAAATCATTCCAGATACAAAGGATATGAGATGCTCGTTTTTACTTGGTGGAACAAGAGAGCACATTATTCACTGGTGAGATGAGCTGACTATATTTTATCCATTGACAGTTATTCCTCAAGCAGAGATCATCAAAATGCAGCTGTTGGGGAAATTATGGGAAATGAATTCACACACAGAGAAGGGTCATTTTCGGATAAAAAAACACACAACTGAGGGCTTACTTGTAAATAAACTCCGGGACCTTGTTTGAAGAACACTCCCAAACTTTTGGCTTGACAAATGCTATGAAGCAGTAATGGAAGCACCAGGGAAAAGTATGTCTCAGATTACACCACACAGAGCTTGCCCAAGAGGTGAATCGATTCCACCAAGAGCCGGGACATTCTCTAACACACTGGGCATTTTCTTGCCATTATTCAGGAGCAACTTTTCCCTTTCACTATTTTTTTAAGTGTAAATGAGAAAGAGAAATAAGACCTTTTGAAAACTGAATACTTTTAATCCCAGCATCCAATTCCAAATTTGTTTCCATGACCTTCTCCATGATCCCTAAAATTATTGCTCACTCTAGAACAAAACATGCATCTCAGAAACCAAGTCTTCCATCTACTCTTCAGGGGCTCATCCTTATTTAATGGGCTTTGGTATGGTTACCTTCAGTTTCTGAAATGCAATTGCTATGGGTCACTTCCCATAGATAGGGAGGAAAGAGACATGACGTAGGACAGCAGGTTTCATCAGGATAGTGGAATTTTAGCCTAGTTCCTGTGAAGAATTCATTGGCTTGTATCATGGCTACATGAAGACAGGTAAAGTACTATCTGATTAGTAGGCAGAGGAGTTTGGGCTGTCCTCAACCCTCCCAGACACACTATTGATTATTTCATTGTCCCCTTACTTCCTTTGATGTTTCTCTACCTGATAATATTTCTTCAGTTCCCTTTGTTTATCAAAATCCTCATAAGTCTTTGAAACTTGGATCAAGTTGCATATGTTTTGAAAAGCTTTCCTTAACTGCCTCACACCAAGGTCATCTCTCTCTCTTTGTAATCAGTAACATTGATACTAATGCTTAGTTATGTACCTCTTGTATTGCCCTATGCCTGCTTCATACATATTATCCTCCATCCCTAATTGGATTCTAATATCCTCAAAAACAAGGACCATGTCACTTGTGTACATATGCACTCACACAGTGCCTGTGCGTGTTATATAATTAGTACACAATACGCGTTTGTTAAATATCTATTTGTCAGTATGAGGTCATGGGAGACTCCAGTAGATCAGTAGACTCTTAATAAGAGGATTGTTCCGAAACAAGCTTTAAGAAACAAAACATATCAGATTGTTTTCCTAGCTGCTATTCAGATCCCAGCACAATTAGCTAAACTGATTTGCCCTACATGGAAAATTGGTGAAGAGCTGGCAGATTTAATGGAGTTATGATGTTTCTTTTGTATATCCTTATGTATATTTTGCTAAAAGAATTTAGTCGGTTGAGTGACAGCTTATGGATTATTATTATTATTATTACTATTACTATTACATAGGCCACTTCAACCAGTTGTTATAAAGTCAAACAGATATAACCTTGTTTGTAAAACAGCCACAGAGCCAAGCTAGCACAGTTAGAATGATTAAACTCCCCATAGTATAGATGGCATCATGGGGAGATCAAAATAACCCTAAACTGGGAAATCAGGAAAGCCTGCTGCAAATTTTGTTCTAAGTCTAGCCAGGTGATGGACAGACTGGTCACTTTGGCCTTCTAGTCTAAATTTCCTCATCTATGAAAATATAATCTATAGCTTGAAAAGACTGTGAGATGACAGTCACAGCCTCTTAAGTCAGGCCAATATAGGGCCTGAATAGACAGACAGGAGGCAAATTTCCACCACTAAAGCTGGGCTGCACCACAGCTACAGTCCACTGGCTGACAGGTATAGGGAAGAGTCCATGGCTGTAGGCTTCATCATTCAGTCAAGTTCAGACACGCTGTGCCTTATGAACCAAAGCTGTGTTGAAACACAAGCTGCTGTTCAACTTACCACTATCTCAGTTCACGTTCATGTCATCCAAGTCTCTCATGAAAGGGGACTTTTTTCAAGCAAGGAATATTATCAAATGCCATAAATATAAGCTATCACCCCAGGTTTGGGGTTGCTGAAAACACTTCCCTGTTAGGAAGAGATTCAAATACTGTTTGATTGCATAGGCTGTGTTTTATCACTGTTCATGTGTTGAGGGAACAGAGGGATGAAGAGTAATTAGCTTGGTCACACAACTGTTTTGAACTAAATTTATGCACCACTATTAACAGCCCACAGATAATGTTAACTGAATAAATGGGTTAAGCTAGCATTTTAAAAATTCCCACAAGTCCTTTTGGGGGGGGGGTGACAAACTCTTTCAGAAATCATGCTAGGTGCTATTTCGGGAGAACACAAACTGGTATTCACACTGCATCCGGGACTCTGTCTCCCGTCCCTCACTGGGTGCCCTGGTGAGGTTGCTGGGATATGAGGGCTACTAAGTTCTAAGTTGAACTTAGAGTTCAATCTCTACATCAAAACCTCACATCTTATCCCAGGAAGGTAGCTCATCCTAGAGGGTATATCCTTGTGCTACAATTTTCATAAGCAAGGTGGAAAATCAAAAAAAAAAAAAAAAGGAAGAAGAAGAAGAAGAAGAAGAAAAGTGACAAATAAAGTGAGAAAAGTTAGCAGAAATGGTACTGAGAATATAAACGGGGGAGAATAAAAAAATAGCCATGAAAATCACATTAGTCAGTCTTAAAAAGGTCAGATGAGTCAAATTTTCCATGATCTCTCATGGACTATATGATACTTCTTTCCTCAGCCAAAACTGATGTTCTTGGCCCTCTATGCCTCTAATACATTGTTAGAAATTCTGGGTTCCACATTTGAAAGATAGAACCCCCCCCCCTCAATATTGAATCAAAATCAGTCTTTAATAGCAATGGAGGGAATCTTCTTCAGGGACTCAGTAATCACTTAATAGCCTGTAGTGGGTATAAGGGACCTAAAATGAAATCATGAAATATCCGATTGCTAGATAGACTATGGTTATCCATAGGTGGGTGATACTTGGAAATCAATGTAAGAAGCCAATATCCAGGAAACATGCTGGATATTTCCAAGAGGAAATACAGTGAAACTGGAGGCACCAGATAGTTAAACAAGATGAAATGAACAATTGGAAAGTAAGAATGCAAGGTAGTTAGAGTTGGAACACAATATCTGTGCTCAACCAGAACAAGGTTAACTCAACACCCTTTCCCAGATTATTAGAATAGGAGGCTATGAATCCTTTCTTACCAAGGCTTGATTTTAGAGGTAATAGAGCTGAAACCTGAATGAAAGAGTCAAGTAGCTCCAGCTCTGGGAAAAAGGCCTAGAAACAGACAGTGTTTGATACTTAGAGTCACTTAGAGTCCTGCCTTCTGATAGCAAACTAAACATAAATGATTCAAACATGGGGGTATTGGTCAACTGTACTTTTTCCAGAGCATGTTTATGTTTAGTCCAGAAGTAAATAGAATGCCCATGTAAATATATTTCTGATAGGGCTAAAGGGGCATGGGGAGGGGGGAGGGCTTGCATAGAGTAAGAAGAAATGTACTATACCTGAAAAAAAAAAAAAGAAGCATCCAGTCCACAAGTCCCATAGAAATATATCACTTCTTTGTATAAAGGAGGCATGTGACTTTTTTTTTTCTTTTAGCCAGGATTGCATCTTGAGACTATATGATGGGAAGATAGAACTTTTTTAAGCTTGAATGCACCTACCCAGTCTAAAACTGAGTGGAAAGGAAGACATAGAGCAGAAGGTGAGGCCCACACATGTCATTGAAAGGAACAACCTGGCACCAATCTGGATTTAGATTTTCCATTTTCAGAATCAGGAACAGTTGACCAGAAACAATTACATAAGAAGTGTAAATTCTGTAAGTATGGGTAAACAAAGTTTTCAAATATCAAATAATACATATTCCAGGCATTGCACGCCATATATAGTTTCTGTCAACGGACTTGCCTATGCCATTATAGTGAAAAGGCAGTCAGAGAGAACATGTGACTGTGTGCCAACAAAACTTTATAAAAATAGGCAGAGCCTAGATTTGGAAATTGGGTTGTAGTTTGCTATCCCTGCTCTAGACCCTCAAATGGCCTGTTGGCTTACAGTCATTTCAGTATCAGTAGAGGTGAAGGGTAAGGTATATTACAACCAACTCTGCCTCCAGGATCAGAGTCCAAGTAAGGCAGCCGTAGAAGAAAAGGAAACAGGCAAGAACTCAGGTTCTGCTGCTTTAAGGGAATAAAAGACCTCAGATATTAGAGGAGACACAGAGGTTGAGCAGCAGCAGCCTTGATGTGGTACTCTCTGGGGGTGACTCACGTGGTACCTGGTAAATACAGCATTCAATTGTCTCTTCCACTTGTGCATGTGGCCACATTTGGAAATGCAAAAATCGAGGTGAAAGGGAAGTAAGCTTAAGGGAGCTTGGAAATAAAGAAGTCTGGTTTCTCTTTATGGAAGCAATTTGGGAAAGGAAAAGTCTGAGAGTGTCTACAACTCTGGTATAAAGCCTTGAATCCTTGTGAGAGTATGAAAATGCAGGCGATAACTACTGCAATTAAAGGAGTAGCTAGAAGTCATTAAAATAACTCTTCTTGGGATTCAAGTTGCACTGTTGAGTATTCTTAGACCACCTTGAATGTACAAATGTTACACTCTGTCCTTGAGGGCTCTCAGGGACTAACAAGAGAGTGGACCAACTCCGAGCTACACTTAAAACGCAAAATAGATTTATGCCGGTGAAGCAACATGTACATATGCTTAGACAGAGTCTATTGGGACACTTTTCTCAACTGTGCCCTGCAAATAACAACTAGATTCTAGACATGTAGCCAATTTTTGTAGCATCCAATGATAGTCCCTTGGGGGGAAAAAAATTGTTTTTCACTGTGTCTTCTGCATTCTAGCAGACACTCAAAACGTGAGGACACTTAGAAGACAAAAGATTTGTTATCCCAAGGAGAAAGGTTATAATGGTATAACACCCCCAACCTTAGTCTGCTCCAGGTCAAAAAACGATCTGATCCTGCTTCTTCTGAACTTTCTCCAGGAGGAGAAAGGCACACCCAGGAGGACTGTTCCAACTTAGTCACAACCATGGGATAAGCCAACTAAGTAACTTAGGAGGAGAGGGGGGAAGGGACGTTTACAAAAACACACCCTCAAGCATGTGCATTCACTCTGGAGCCAAAATGAATCTGCAGAAGAAACAACTTTTCATTTTCCACTTAGTTCTCATTATATTTTCTCTCTTTTGTTGTGTGAGTTGAAGACAGTCTCCTTGGTGAATAAGGAAGGCTTTAAACAAAATCTAGACAGAGCTCATGAATCAGACACGATGGAAAATCAGTGACTCCAATTCATTAACCCAGGACCATGACCCTTCAATGGCAGAGAACTCGAAATTCTACTCTTTTGGTTTATGGGGCCCTCTGAATAAGCTGGGTCAATTTAGAAACACTGTGTCTTCTAAAATACACTCAATTCACTCATGTAGATTTGGCCTGAATTAAAGAGATTCTATCTATTACAAACTTACTTGCACAGAGACATGCTTGTATATGTTATGAACCATATTTCAAATATGGTCTCCTTTTTACTAAGACCATATCCACCCAAAAAGTGGTGGATACTTTTTTTTTTATTGTTGAATTGATCAAGAAAAAATTAGATCCATTCTGGTACTTGTGAATTTACTAATAGTACTGTTTCCACATTTAAATTATCTAAATGAAAAGGTAATCAGGTATATGAATCAGGTAATTGCAATTCAAAACTACAATGAGATACCAACTTATAACAATGAGAATGGCACAAATTTAAAAAAAAAATAGTAACAACAAATGTTGACAAGGATAGGGAGAAAAAGGAACTCTCCTATACTGCTGGTGGAAATGCAAACTGGTCCAACCACTATGGAGGGCTGTGTGGAGGTTCCTCGGATTACTAAAAATGGAGCTTCCATATGACCCCACAATCCCACTCCTAGGAATCTACCTGAAGGGCACAAAAACATTAATTCAAAAGGATACCTGCACCCCTATGTCTATTGCAGCACTATTTACAATAGGTAAGCTATGGAAACAACCCAAATGCCCAAAAATAAATGACTGGATCCAGGAGATGTGGTACACATACACAATGGACTATTACTCCGTAATAAAAAATGATAATATGCCATTCACAACAACATGGATGAAGCTGGAAAGGATTATGCTCAGTGAAATACAGTGGCCGAAAAAAGAAAAATATTGAATGGTTTCACTTACAGGCAGAATATAGGGGAACCAAATAAGGAACAAGGAAAAAATCATAATTATAATACATTTTAAAAACCAAAATCAGCAGGCAACTATAAATGAGAGACATCCTGCAGAGGGGAGGGAGAGGGATCAAAACAGAGGAGGGAAGAGCACAAGGGATTATGGTGATGGTTAATGGATGAATTGGTGGTGGGAATTCTACAGGAACTACAACTGAGAGGAGAAAGCACACACTGTAGAAATATAAAGAATGATGTAAATTTTTTAAAACATTCATATGAAATATGATTATATATAAAAATATATCCACATATGAAAAAAGAAAAGGTAATCAGGCATACTAGCATACAGTCTGCATCTTAAATCTTTCTTTTTCTTCTTCTTGTTCCTCTTCTTTTCTCTGCCAAGAAACTGTGGAACTTGAATGGGTACGCAGTTTTCAAACATTAATGTTAGCAATTAACAACCTTGATATTAATCACAAACTGGTGTTTCTAATCAAAAAGTGGTCTAGTTTATTAGTGAAAATTATGGTAATAGTTATGACTGCCCTTTGTCATACTGACATAGCTTCATGACCCAAGCATGCTGTAACATGTAAGTAAAAAAAAAAAAAAACAGACAAATACTAGTCTCTTGGTTGATATCTGTCGTCACTCCTCATATCATGGCCAGAGTCCTAACTTCCTCAAAAAAAAAAAAATCAACCTTTTTATTGACCCATATCTATCTTCTGGATTGAATGGTCAGGAACAATTTACTCATCTGTGTAACTATCCTACGGGTTGTTCTGGTGGCCAAATCTATGGCTAAACTCCACTTAGCTCTGACCCTTTAACTGACCTTGGATTCACATCCTAAGTTTTAGATCATGGCTTAAATAACCTGAACTTTTGACTAGGTGGGTCACTGGAATGATTCCTCCTGAGAATTTCATTGAGTTTCCTAATTTATAACCTTAAGCCATGGCTCCTAAATGGTCTAAACCAACTCTCCCTTATCCCTGATATCCTCATAGGGAAAAATTTTATCTTCTGGTATTTAGCGTGAGAAAAGCATGCTAAGTATTACAGAGAAAAGCACTTCTCTTAGAATCCAAGATGTGAATTTCTAGTTTTCTTGAACACAAAAGAGAAAAGGTTATTTTAAATTATTATACAAAGTATAAGATAGTATAACCTGTTAAACTAGAAGAGGAAGTAAATTTTGTGGCAAGATAGTTTTGGTGTTCACAATGAGAATGCCTTCTGTACTGCCATAGTGATTATTAATTAAAATAGATTAATAGTTGACTTAGAAGGTGTGTGGGCAGGCTTGGGTTCTAACCTATATCTACTAGTCTTCCTATTAGTCACTTAACCTTCTGAATGTGGGGATCCCCAACTATAAATCAGGGATAATAATGCCTATTTTGCCTTGATATGGTAGGATTAAATTGAAATGAGACTACTGTATAAACTGTGGATAAATATGTGTTCCAATTCAACTAATAGTTATTAAAAGCCAGATATTGGGAGTCAAAAAATATAGATGAGAATTCTCAAGTTTAGTGAGTGAAGTGTCTACATAGATGATGTAATAAGCAGAATTCTGTGAAAGGCCAGAGGAGAAAGAATAACTAACTTCTTGGGAGGTTTGAGACAGGCCATGATGAATGTGATTTTGCCAGCTACAGAGAAAGGAAGTGGAGTGAATCACTCTAAGAGGGTAGCAGTTACCTAGAGAGTGTAATCACAGAGCAAGAAACCAGATGAGATGGGTTAAGACAGGATTTAAGACATTCGTGACATTAAATACTTGGAGAAACGATATACTGCTTCCATCCAAATTTAATACAAAATAAAAAAATATGTGTAAAGAAGTACAACTGAATTTTCCCCAAGGAATAGTAAATAATATCCAACCTATTATATATTAAAATATATTATGTTTTTCTAGGCATTTGTTGTAAGCATTTTACATTTAATTAATTTAAATCTTTTTAACAATCCTGTGTGGCAGATATTATTATCTCACATTTTATAGATGAAAAAACTGGAGCACATAGAGGTCAAGTAACTTGGCCAAGGTCATCCTGCTGATGAGTAACAGACCCATGATTTTGAACCCAGTTCATGTTCTTAATTGCTGGGCTATATGACCTCTTCAAGATGAAACTTCTCTGTTTCTCTCTAACCTCCTCTCCTCCCTCCTTCCTTTTATTTCTACTAAGAAATCAAACATCAGCAATTTTGCCTTTACAGCTGCTTTGCTTTTCCTAAACATAACTGTAGGCTTCATGTATGTGTATTCATGCTTTTCAAACTGGGATGTCAGTAATTATATACGGAGGGGATCTGAAGGTAAAAAGCAAAGCCAAGCCCATCTTTCTGAAGTATCAATTTTAGTCAATCATATGTTATAGGAAGCTAAAATTTACTGAGAAGTTAATATGGGTTAAGTATTTAATCAAAGTACATGAAGCAGATCATAGTACTATGCCCACTTTAGTGATAAGGAAACTGAGGCTGATAGAGACTAAGTAACTTGTCTAATGCAAAATCTAATAAGCAGTGGGGATAGTTTTGTGTGAACTCTAAGTACAAGATTGTCCTGTCTAATACCAACTACTCTCAACTACTATGCTCCACTTTTGAAAATTACAGATATATAGTAGTAAGTAAAACTCACACGCAAAACATCTTGAAGAAATGTCAAACTGGTATCCAAGCTACTTAAGGCTTGAACCTCAAATTCATGAACAGAATAAAAAGTCAGTGTTCTCAGGCATTATGGCCACTGTTGCAGGGAAAGTGAGAAGTCCTACAAAATTGGCACACCTGAAATTGGATGGGACTGGAAGATTCAATGGACCTCATTCATACTGACTAGCGGAGACTGTCTTGTGAACATCTATTCTGGTTCTCTGTATCAGAGTCTAACAAGAAACAGATGGCACCTTCAAATTAGGAACATTCAAGAAATCCTGAATTGAGGGACTATTTCTCCCCACCCTCAGCATTATTGTGATATAGTTGACACATAGAGGGGCTATTTATATCAAAGTGGATAGGACATAGGGGCATGTAATAAATAGTGCAATAACCCAGGGTTATAGTGATAAAGCTACTACCAGCTTCAGCCTTGCAGGTACATGGTGAAGGATGGTTACTAGAAGGAAGGAAGAAGGGGACAATGGTGTGGAGAAGGCTCCCTTGAGATAAGTAGTGACCTTTGGTTGAGGGACGCAGACACCCCAAGGAAATCTCAATGCAAGAGAACTGAGGGAATCAATATTCTGACCTCACTCTCCCCCTTCCCTCTGACCTCCTGTGGGAGTTGCCTATTAGCCAAACCCAGCCAGAAGCCAGAGGGCATGAGAGCTTGTTGATGTAATTCATACAGTTCCTATTACAGAGAGCAGATTTGGGGGGGAGGGGAGGGAGACAGAGAAGGGATTTTAAAAGGGCAAATAGAAGACATCCAGCATGGCTCCCTTGGGACATTGCAGTGATAGCGAAGACCTACCAAAATGTCCTGTTTTACCCCTTTCGGCTGATAACCATGCAGACTCAATAAAAGTGGCTTCCAAGACATGCCCCAGCCCTCAGATACTAAGACAAAAAGTGAGTTAAAATTAAGATATCACTAGCTGCTCTAAAACATAAACTCCAAATTTATAGCCCATTAAGTGTATTTCACAGTCTAAAGTGACCATTCCTGGCTATGAACACTCCGTGTGGGCATCAAGGGCTTCCATCTCCGGCTTCTACCTGTCTTTGTTCCCTTGGATTTCTCTCCATTCTGCCAGTAGACAGGGAAAGAGATTAAGTAATCTCTTAAATACTTGTACCTAAAGATGTCACAAAACAAATCCTCTAAAATTCAGCTACTGAGATGGCCCCATCTGGATGTGAGAAGGACTGGAGAGCCTTCTCCAGAGAGAAGAGAGCCTTCTTGCAGAGCCACTATCCAATAGGAGCCCTAGAACAGTGGTTCATGCAAACATTAAGTCACTCCACAGAATGCTTTGCAGGCTGATGTAAACTTCAGTTCTTTATAAAAGCTTACAAGTTTCCTAATTGTAACAGGTGGTCCCCAGGAAAAGGGGATGCTCCAGGTTTCTTGGCCCACAGCAGCCCTTGTTACTTGGTCCTAGACGAGTTGAAGCAGATGTGGGTGAGATACCTGTGGGGAGGTTCACTATGGCAGGGTTTAACTTGATTTTGATTTTGTTCTTTTCCTCCCAAACTTGTCTGGCCATTTTTTACCTTTTTCTTTTTTTTTTTTAAGATTAATTTATTCATACAGAACTAGGGTACAAGCCAGAGACACAAGGGTGGTGAAAGGCCTCACCAGAGACAGAGTAGGTAGCAGAACAAGCAGATCAGTGAGATACACTGCTGAGGGGAGCAGCGGGCGGGCTAGGAGAGGTCTGCAGCACCATGTGGGTCACCCCCAGGCCGGGATTGAACCCACACTGAAGCCTCTGTGGCCAGCTTGCAGTGCTGCATCCTAACTCGCTGCACCACCAGGAAGGGCCTCATTTTTTACCTTTTTCTATGGGTCTCCAGAAGGTGCTTTAGGCTTGTGGCAGGCTTTCAGGCCTTACTTTGGGCCAATCTCATTTGAGAGCGAGCAGGCTTTGGGTTCTGGAGTGTCCCTCTCTCTGCCCTGCAACATAACCATTTCATTTAGCAGTTGTTGCAGGCTGCTCTCTGATAGGCACTGTGTGAAGGAGAAAGTATCAGACATTCTAACTCCCCTTGAAGGACCTACAGTATTTGCAGTGGCATCCAAGTGAAATAGCTCCAGTTGAATCAGTTATTCAGCTTTTTTCCAGCTCCTCATGCTTGGTGCCATGGAAATGTAAACATGTGAGCAGTTAGTTGATTGAACATATTCCTCTTTTCAGGTTTATGTTTTCAATCTCTCCACACAGACTCAAATAATCCTCTCATTCTGACTAATAATAGTCCATCGGTTTTGGTAAACCACCCATAAACTATTTCTTAATTCAGAAAATATAGCTGGCCATCCCACCTGTAGCTGGAGCAACAGTTTTAGGTCCTCTAATCACTACAGACTAGTCTCCTCACCCCTCCTCGGAATCCTCAGGCCATTCATTAAATCCCAAGAAACAGTTATTAAGGAGCCTAATTTTATTATCATGAAAAGAAAATAATTCCAATTAGTTACATGTAATTTTACCTCAAGGTTCCAAACTCTTACTTGATTTCTATTGACTTGAGCTATCTCTTTTTTTTTCTTTCCTATACCCATTATGAGCACTATCTTTATTTTATTCTTTGAGATTGAATTTTGCTAAAAGAGGCAGTGACACACAGGTCATATTTGTTTTGTAAAAGGTCAAAAGCTGCTTGGCAGAACAATTAGCAAGAGAACTGTGAGAAAGGCTGGAATTCAGAGATTTAGGCAAGCAGTTGCATTCCTAAAATACCAATCTCCTGTTTTGTTAGAGGAAAAAGTTATACTTGTAGTGATGTGAATGTGAAATTTTTTCTTTCTTCTTTAGACTCACAAAGGGTTTTATTTGGTTTTAAAATAAATAAAACAGTAGTTGCTACCCCACTGGCCAATGAAGACACAGGGGAGGCTACATAAAGAGCCCAGCTTTTTGAAATTCACAGTCATTTTAAAACCTTTTCAAACTCCTCCTCTCCTCAGTCAAGAGCTTCTCACTCTTTTAAATTGTACCTCATACTTTTGGATATCTTGGTTGCTCCCATAGCTTACCTATTGTGACTTGTGCTGCTGTACACATAGGGGTATATTTGTCCTTTTGAATTAATATTTTTCTGTCCTTTGGATAGATTCCTAGAAGTGGAATTGCTGGATTATATGGAAGCTCCATTTTTAGTATTCTGAGGAACCTCCATAGTGGTTGGACCAGTTTGCTTTTCCACCAGCAGTATAGGAATGTTCCTTTTTGTCCATATCCTCGCCAATATTTGTTGTTGCTAGTTATTTTAATTTTTGTCATGGTCACTGGTGTAAGGTAGCATCTCGCTGTGGTTTTTATTTGCAATTCCCTGGTTACAAGTAATGTTGAAGATGTGGTATAGTTATACAGTGGAATATTACTCGGCAATCAAAAAGGTTAAACTCATGCCCTTTGCAGCGACATGGATGGAATTGGAATGGGTTGTGTTCAGTGAACTAAGCCAGAAAGAAAAAAATATATATAGAATAGTCTCACTGATAGGAGGAATGTAGAGAAAATTGAAAAAAATGAATCAGAAAAAATAGTAATTATAGTGAAGTAAAAATTAAAGTCTTCAGGCAATTATACATAAGAGATATTATTTAGGGAAAGAAGAGGGGGGAAGGACCAGAATGGGAAGAGCAAAAGGAACTATGGTGATGGTGTACGGGTGAATTGGTGGTAGGAATTCCACAGGGAAACCATTCATTTACAAAATGAAGGATGATGTAGTGAATATATTAAAAATAAATAAAGAAATTGTACCTCCCTTTCCTGGCCAGTCCTTAAGAGACATTAAAAAAAAAAAAAGTGCAAAGTCACAGGTGAATTGGTGATGGGAAACCCACCAGGATTACAACTGAGATGGAAAAAGGCACAAAATGATGTAAAAACAAGCTATTATAAAATTTTTAAATGTTTTAAAAAATAAAAGTACTATGATGGAGAAAAAGAAAGTGCAAAGTGTTGTAGGTTTATGACAGAAAGAAGAAGTTGGAGCAACTACAAGCCCTAGATCATGGAGAGATTACCATTTGCTACAGCCATACAATCCTCATCAGATAACATTAAAATAAAACATCTTAACCGAATTACGTAAACCTTGGTCTGCTAATCGGCCATACTTCCTCTGTACAGCGCTTTACCATTTTATTGTAAAGGGGGGAAGACTTTCTGATATTAAAAGAGCTTTAACAGTTTGGTTTGTTGGTTGGTTGAGATCTAGAACAAAAAATAACGGGACAGAATAAGCAAGTTTGAAATATTAGATCTGCCTTAATGTAGTATAGAAAAAGGATCCAAAGGTTTAAGGATGTTGGCATGGATTTGACATATAAGAACCACTCTCTCACACTGAAAGAGTCCAGAAATCAAACTTTTTACCAATACTGAAAGACATAATTTGATGAGAAAAATCCCTGGCACCACTGAAGAACTGATGACTAATGACAGTAGATTTGAACTGACCCAGGATGATAACTGAGACCAATCCAACTACTTTTCAGCAAAAAGCTCTATTGTGGCTCACCTAAAAGGTGCCACTTTCATCAGCTCTCTGCAGGATTATTTACTGGGCTTTACCAATATGTATCTGCCATCCTGGTTGAAGTCACCTCCCCCTGCTTCTCCATCACCTGTTATTCCTGAAAGGTACTACAAAATAGACTCTTGCTGTGTTCCCAGGTGACCGTACTCATTGGAACCACTAACTAGATTTGACTTTTTCAAGTAGCCCCTCCAACTTAGGGGTCATTACAACAAGGTCTACTTGATCAACATTGCAATAAGCACAGATTAAACTGGTGCATCCAAGTAGATTTTCAGAGGTCAAAATTATTGTCTTTTCTTTGCATTAGACACTCATAATCTCAGCAGACTAGGACTAAGCAGGTCCAAGCTTAATGGGCTTTCTTGCAGCACTGTCATGCGCTCAGTCTCCAAAATTCCAAGGAGAGTATTTGGGTTTGGTAAATAGGAGCAAAAATGACATTTGAATAGTTCAAAAACACTCAGCCAAATTCATGCACACCATCTACCTGAAAGGGGGTTTTGTGTGAATTACATTTCTCTCCAACTGTGCAATAAATTGTCCCGAGTAGTCAGGCAGAGAGGATCTGCTTCCCAATGTGTCTAACTTACTACCAAAAAGGTACTAGAGAAAAGTAGAGCCCAACATTTTTTAAAGCCCTGTCAAGATGAGAAGTCTTAAATAAGGATACTACATGAGCACGATCTTTTTTTTTT
>NW_004567120.1:18121432-18126047 GCF_000260355.1 Condylura cristata | reverse complement strand
GGGTCAGGAGAGGTCTGCCACACCATGTGATCACCTCCGGGGCAGGCGGGAATCGAACTCATGCGGAAGTGGCTTTAGCTTCTCAGTGCCGTGCTTTAACCCGCTGCGCCACCAGAGAGGGCCTGCACGATCTTTTTTTTTTTTTAAAAAAAAAAGCTATTTCTGAAAAATCTCAACGTTGAATGTAATATTGTCTATAGTTCCTACTGACTAAAAGCTTGAATCACAACCATGATCATAAACTTTTTATTGATACCCAAATGTTCAGTATCATATTTGGCTCTCTTGGATTGACTGATTCACTTGAGTTGCTCAGAGTTTCAGTGACCTCAAGTTGCAGTGGCCTGAAAAGGACAGTATACTTAAATTTACTTGGGTTCTGTCTTTAGTTACATTTGGTTGTCTATAAAATTGGGTCTTTTTCAAAACTAAGGCCTAAAGATATTTTTCTATTCTACTATCATGAAACAGAATGTGGTGGTATTTTTTAAAAAAAACAACATTAATAATTGAATTTATTCCAAATTGATTTGGTATCTGAAGATACAAAAGTAGGCTTCTTTATTCATTTCTTTAAAAATTGACTCCACCTATTTGAGGGAATTTTTACTAGATTTGTGTTTGATACTCCATTGTAAGCTGATGCTTTTGTTATCACATAGGGAAAATCTTGCCCATTCCTACCCACAGCACAGACCCTCCAAATCTCTCCTACGTTCTCAACTTGATTCACGGACACACTGCAATTGTTTTTCTTCTTTGGTGATCCTTTCTCAGTGCCTTTTCTGGATCTCAAATAAATAATTTTTGTTATCTGAACTATGTAGGGAAATGTTTGAATGAAAAAAAAAATAGAGAAAAAAGTAGGCCAAGATGCTATCAATATTAAGAAGGTAGGGCTGTTGGGTCATGGGAGAGCAGGAATTGGGGGCACAGAGGAGGGAGGCAGGGCTGACTGCTAATACAACAGACAAGTTGGGTGTCAGGAGTCAGATGTGCAAGCACATGCCATTGGTCGGTGTTTGACAGTGGTAAGACAGAAGCTTTCTTCGTACACTTATGCTGCTATAACAAAATACCATAGACCAAGTAGCTTATAAAAAACAGCAATTTATTTCTCAGCATTCTAGAAGGTAGACATCTGAAATCAGGGTGCCAGCATGGTGATGAGGATCCTCTTCTAGATCCAAAGATCTCTGGCATCTTCAAATGGTGGTGGGGACTAGGGATCTCTGTGAGGTCTCTTTTATATGTGCACTGATAGCCCATTCCTGAGGATTCCCCTTCATGGCCTAAGCCCCTCCTGAAAGCCACACCTCCAAATATTATCACTCTGGACATTAGGATTTCAACATATTGAATTTTGCAGAGACACATTCAGATCATAGCAGAAGCTGCATGAAGTCCGGGCATCATTTAAAGACTATTTGAGCACCAACTATATGCCGAGGATTATTCTAAGCACTTGGAACACAACAGTAAGCAAAGACAAAACCCCTGCTGTCCAGGAACTTGTATTCTAGTGCCATTCAGACACCATTCTCTGCCAGATTCATCATCTAAATATTTTGATTCTGTTCTTTTATCCCTATTCCCACTGCCACAATCCCATTTTGGCCCCAAATTCTCTCTTCTCTGGACTATAGCAATTGTCACTTACCAGTTTCTCTATCTCCAGGTGAATACCTTTGAAATCCACCCTCCTAATAACCAACAAATTCATCTTTTTAAGTCACATCTTTAAGCCTGTTACTCTGCCACTCTAAAACTTTCATTAGTTTCCCATTATTTTGAATCCATCCTAATTTTTTTTAACTTGGCATTTAGAACTATTGCCAGCATGTCCCAGCTACCTTTGTAGCATCATTCCATGCCTCTAACCTAAGTTTCAGCTGCTCTGTGCTTTCTCAGATCCAGTCTATTACCTATCTTATGACTATTAACTTGAATTCCTTTCCCCCACAAACACATCTCCAAATCATACTCCAAATGTCCAGTTTGCAATAAAGTGGGTCATAACAGAATACCTATCTGCTCCCCTTCGATACCAAGTGAGCTTCGTGATCACTCTTTGTATTGAGAGGCATATACTGGCATATTAAAGAATGTGCCAGTTGTGACTTGCTGAATGAAGAGGCACAAGCCACCCACACAGGGCCATCAGGTAGCTTCCTCGGTATCTGAGCTCCCACTGCATGGGTCATTTTGATTGATTGAGATTGCAATTGCAATGATCCACACCAAGGAAGTAAAGTCAAAAGATTGCTTACAGATTCCGAAAGTGAGGAGAGGCATACTATAGTCTTCTGGGGGAAGGACAGTTCTCCATCCCACATCATGAATGAGCCAGAGACAGACAACAGGGCAACAGACACCTATTACTTACATGCTGATGGGCAAAGGTCTCTTATTTTGCCCATGGGTTTAATTCTAAGTAGCTATTTTAAAAAGGGTCCCAGGATGGGCAAAGTGAGAATTTATGCTGGGGATCCTAATTTAAGGCCCCTATCTCAATTTATCCAAACTCCATGTAAGCAGAGCTAACATACTGAAAATATCTACACAGAAATTTAAAAAAAAAATAGTTGCTTTTATCATCACACTCTTGCTTATGTCCAACTTTCTCCCCAGGATTGGATGAGAGTCCACACCCATCACTACATGTGGGCAGACCCACTCCATGATGACCTGGCTGACAATCAAGTACCATGTGCCCTAGTTACCCCCTGTCCCAATGAGCACACTATGCTCTAGGAAGCAGCCCCCTCCCCCTTTTTTTTAATCTGCCACACGTGGTCATAATGAAACTTCCTATCTTGTAAGCACAACCTAAAATGATAATGGTATCCTTGACTTCCTTAACAAATTCTACTGCTTTCCTCCTGTTTGTCTTGTTTGACTGGTTAGTTGCTAAATTTCCTAAATGTGAGGACTAGCAGTCAGGTAATTATATGAAAAGGTAGTAGTAGTAGTAGTGTAGAGTTCAACCTTAGTGTGAAAACATGAGATAACCTGCCTTTCCCTTGTCCACTCTGCCAATATCCCAGACTGTTCTGAATCCAGGAGGCTTCCCAGAATCCATTGCATCTATAATTTTTTGGGTCAGAATTCGAATGGGGAGCCCTATAGAAGTTATTCATGGTCGCTGCCCTGTGGACGAAATAACTCTCCTATCACTTCCCTCCACCCACTCAATATTTTCAATCAGCGGCTTTGGTTTTATGTTCCCTGAAAGCCACAACAATTTTGACTAGTAAATATATAATAGTCATAAGAAAATGCTATATGAGAAGACTCATTATATAACAATTTTGCTGTTTAACATTTATTTATTTATTTATGTGAAGCAACATTGGTTTACAACATTGTGATTCAGAAGCATAGGATCACACCTCCTCTGATGCATATCCTATACCACATCCACCACCAAATACACATAATATTTCATTGTAATCCATGCTTTGACAATGATGACAGGTAATGTACATAGAACATTTATTATATGCCAAACACTGTGCAAAGCAATTCACCTCTATTATCTCAGTTCTTACAGCAATTCTATAAAGTAAGGACTATGCTATTTTATGTTCATGTTACAGGTCAGAGAAACTGAAGCACATAAAGTTGTAGTTACCTGGAAAAGGTCATATAGCTAATAAGTAGCAGAAGCCTTAAGTGTGACCCCTCCCTTGCATATCAGTTCCAAAAGTCTTTGACTGTCTTTCAGAGTCCTAGGCTAATACTATCTTTTCTTCATTTTAACTTCTGATTACTACTAGACAAAGCTCCTCTCCTTTAATCAAGATAATCATCTCTATTCTAAAGAATAATATTTATTCAATTTGGGATATATTTCTTTTTCCCCCTACTATTATGTGCTCCTCACTCTTTTTGAAGCACATTTCCAAACTCACCAATCTAGGAAGTCTTACCTGGCCAATTCTAGCTGTAATGTTTAACCCAGAAAATCTACAAAGAAACTTAGAAGTGTCAAAACATTTGTAATCAGACATAGTACAATTCAAAGAGCTGAACTTGTAGAAGCCAAAGAAGACCTTTTAAATTAATTAATTCATTCAATAAATATTCTCTAGGAGACTAGTGTGCATGAGACACAAGTTTTTGGCTTAGGGGATACCATAATTAGCAATTGTTAGCGTTGGGAGATATGAACAAAATAAATATCGATGCTATAGTTTGTTTGATGAGAATGAGTGACAAGGAGATGAAGCTGGGGAAAAGAATGAGTACTTACGGTGGGGGAGTGCTGAGATTTTTTTGAAGATTTATTTATGCATACAGAACTAGGGTACAAGCCAGAGGTGCAGGGACAGTGAGAGGATTCACCAGAGACAGAGTGGGGAGCAGAGAGGGGAGCAGCGGGCTGGTCAGGAGAGGTCTGCTGTGCCATGTGGATCTCCTCCGGGGCAGGGGGGGGATCGAACTCATTGCGGAAGTGGCTTAAGCTTCTCAGTGAAGTGCTTTAACCCGCTGCGCCACCAGGGAGGGCCAAGATTATTATTATTATTATTTTAAAGATTTATTTATTTATTCATATGGAACTGGGGTACAGGCCAGAGATGTGGAGGGTGAGAGGATTCACCAGAGACAGAGT